>NC_090730.1:150174215-150474215 GCF_036898095.1 Palaemon carinicauda | reverse complement strand
CCCTCTGTTTAATGGTTCATATGTCGAAAGGGAGTTTCCAATTTTTTTTTTTTTTAAGTAATTTCACGTCTTCCATCACAGGCATATTGGAGTTCAACTTGTTTGGGATACCTATGGTTGGAGCAGACATTTGCGGTTTCAACGGAAATGCGACCATGGAGCTCTGCGCTAGGTGGATGCAGCTTGGGGCTTTCTATCCATACAGGTGACTAGTTCAATTCCATATGAATGCGGTGACTGCTTTTTTTCATATCTTATAAGCTAACTTTGCACCAAACAGCCAATGCTGGGATGATGGGATCACTGCTCAAATCGTGTATGGACGTTAAGCTAGTGTTACAAGAGCAAGAATAGTGCATGACTGGAATTTCGCCACCTGTGGCTATTTGAAGCAAATTCAAACTGTAAGAGGCTTTTGGATAACATTGAACAGGTCTATGACAGTACCATAAAGGCAGTTCTCGGCAAATGCTTTAATTTTTTAAGGGAGATTTTTAAATTAAAATCACTAAAGCACTTCTCAGTTATAAAGATTTCACATAGTTACTACCCATCAATCTATCTATCAATCTATATGTCTTATTTTAAACTATATTTCTTTGTCGAGTTGTAATAGGTTTCTTTTCGTTACCACCATTGTGCTTAGCTCTAAAAAAACGCCCACTTTCTAAGAGCATGAGATTTGTCCGAAAACACAAAGCTACGAGGGAGGTTAAAACTACATTTGAATCGGGACTGGAGAAGCTCACAAGAGCAGAATCTAGAAGGCAGATATTAAGAAGTTCTGAGTCAAATAATATGAAAAATGTTGAGCGGAACAGAATTTTAAGTAAAAAAAAATCAATAAGGGAAGAATGTAAAAACAATTTTAGAGGAGAATTCTAAAAGTAACATTTAAAAGGAACTGAACGATGTTGGTAATTTCATTTAGTTGGCATATCCAAGATGGAATTCTGTATTTTTTTTCTCCAAAGATAAGAAGACAGATTCTATGGCTTTAATGAAGTTGATGAGAACTAAGACAGGAATTGGTGCCTATAATCTCTTGTGACAGCCTGTCAAAAGAGAAGCTGTTTCACAATAGCAATTACCGAGAACGTTTTATCAAAACATATCAAAGCCAGAGATTGAATTGTTATTTTTCTTATAATTTGTACAAAATTAACTTCATACTGTTATGCAAAACCTACAAAATGGAATGCTATCTTATTGTAATTGAATGGAATATAGAGTGATTTATGATCAAGTCAAAAATTAGGGAAGGGGAATGTGTCTCTTTACACTTTGAGATGATCCGACGATTGGTTACTTACAATGCAGAGAAAATGATGAAGATGGGAAATTTCTTAAGAAGTAAATTCTAGTTGTAGAAGTTTACTTGATAAGAAATGTTTGCATGTATGTATGTAGGCAATTCTACCCACGATTAGGCATATAGGTCTACTTAACAGGTATTTTTGTATTGCACCCCGTCGTTATTCTAAAAAATCATCGCTTGATTGCTATTCATCCCACGATTAGGCATAGGTCTACTTAACAGGTATTGTTGTATTGCACCCCGTCGTTATTTAAAAATTATCGCTTGATTGCTATTCATCTCATAAAATTCTATTTGCAGTCGTAATCACAACTGCGAAGAGGACCAAGACCCGACTGTCTGGCCTGAAGTGGCGGCAACATCGGCCGAGTACCTCCACATCCGTTACAACTTGCTTCCTTACCTCTACTTGCTATTCCGGAGAGTATGTTACAGCTCGTTCTCATTTCTATTACTGTACTATTTTTATCGTTATCATTCTACAATTTCCCAGGAACTTATTCATTCGTTATGCTTTTAAAAGGAAGGTAGGCTATCGTATTAAACAACGAATCTGGGACTGTAACTTCACTAGTAGGCCCATTTACTCTATTATACTATGCTGTCCACGGCGTCAGTGATGCTATTGGAGGTATTTGTCTGCAAGACCACGCTCTCCATATACTGCCAAATTATGTAAAGCTATTTTTTTTCCTTTATCACTTTTTCATAATTTAAAACAATTCGCCACATGGGAAACAAGTAAAAATTACAAAAAACTATAGTACCATAAAAAAAAAAAAAATATCCTGGTTTCCTCACTAAACGACCTGGAACTGATATCGTCATCATAGTTAATCAAACAGAAGTTCGTGATGCCAGCGTACATTTGATATAAATTCAAAATAAATACTAACTTAAAAATTAAGTAATTACTCAAAGGTGTCACCAAGTGTCACTATTTTTTAATTGTATATTTTATTGAAACTTTGGGGTAATTACTCCATTTTGAATTTAGTATATATTTTCACAATAGTTTTGCATAATTTGGCAGTACAGTATATGGAGAGCGTGGTCTTGTAAACAAATACCCATTGGGGTGCCATCAATAATACACAATAAAACGGATTTTGAGCGAAGCGAAAAATCTATTTTTGGGTGAGATAGCCATGGCGTCCTGATGGAAGGTTCCTTTTTGGTAGCTTCCTTGGGTAAATAACTACTAAGATATTCCCAGAGAATTTAACCACAGGTTATCACAGAATTCTAACTTCTGGAGCGAGTATCCTAAAGGTTTCCCTTGTAATAGTGGAGCAGCCAAAGTGTGATTTTGACTAGAATCATTCATTTGGTGATACAAGCATGAAATTTGGTGTGAATGTGCTATGTAGGTCATGTTTTAAGAAAAAAGTGCTAGCCATCAAGAATTCCAAGATGGCGGCCATTATTTCCAAGATGGCCGCCAGTTAATGGAAAAACAATGTTAAACCATAAAAGTGCTCAATGTTTCACATCTTGGTGCAAAATTATTGATATATTTGCCTTCTTTGGTGCATCTCTGGTGAATAAGGTAGATTTCCTGCATAAATAAATACTATTTATACCCTTACAACATCAAGAAGCATTAATAACAGTCATAAATACCATTGCTTTCTGCCTATAAGTCCTCAGTTGATAAATAGAGTAGAAGATTAATAAATGTTAGTAAAAATGATAAATAAATAAAGTATAATAATAATAAATAGTAGATAAATAATTCATTGTTGCCCCTTAAAAGGACTGCTAATGCCGGGGTCGTAAAAAGGATGAGCTCTTTTTATCTAAAAAATACCCCCACGGCTTGCGAACCACAAAGCCTCTGGCAGTCAAGTCCCACCCTAGCCTTCTCGTGCTACTATCAATCACACAATGGACAAAGTTAGGGAAGCTGTGGCATTTCTAAACCCAGGACAAACCCCAGTTTTAACAGCTGATCAGCCACTTTACACACTGGCTAAACAAATTCAGTGGAGTTGGCCAGATAAATATGGAGAGGACAAGTTTGTAATCATGTTTGGTGGACTGCATATCGAGATGACTGCATTGAAGTCTATTGGGTCAATGCTAGAAGACAGTGGATGGACTGGTGCTCTTGTTGAAGCAGAGGTGGCCTCTTCTGGCACAGCAGATTCGTTTCTGACCGCTTCTAACGTCACTAAGACTCGGCAAGCCCACCAGATTACAGCATGCAGCTTGTACACACTTTTGAAGAAAGCCTACAGCAAATACCTTGATGAACACACACACGATGAGGACAAAGCCATCACATTGGAAGAATGGTGTGATGCACAAAAGAATAAGAGCCCACAGTTTAAGTTTTGGTTCTTGATTCTCAACATGGAGCTGACCATTTTCACACTTATACGAGCGTTTAGAGAAGCAAACTTTAACCTCTATCGTGAATCACTGTCAGAACTGATGCCATACTTCTTTGCAAACAACAATGTTAATTACGCACGATGGGTTTCAGTTCATCTTAGTGATATGCTAAGCCTAGAGAGGTAACACCCAGAGGTTGCCAGAGAATCCCATGAGGGGAATTTCGTTGTTCACAAATCAGAGAGGAGCTTCTCATCAATGGCTATTGACCAACCCCATGAACAAAATAATGCACTCATCAAAGGAGACGGGGGAACTATTGGCCTGACAGAGGATCCGTCTGCTCTTCGAAGATAGATGGTTTCTGGACCAGAAATAAGCCGATTGGTATCAAATTACGAAACAGCATCCGTGAGTAAAGATGTAAAGAAATTAACTCGTCACCATGATCAGTCGCCAAGTACTCAGAAGACGTTCCTGGAAAAAGTACACAAACTCACCCTAGTGCTAGAGGAAATGGGCAATCCATTTGCAGAAGAGACAGATGATCTTTTAAAGCTGGATACAAATGACATAGTAGATCCTTCTGCTGCTCAACTAGTTGCAATGCATTATGAGAGAGGAAAAGAACAGTTCGAAACATTCATGGAGAAGTTGCAGTCTGATAGAGATTTCTTCTACAAGCCAATCAAAAAGAACAATACTGGCTTCTTCAAAACTGGGCCAGAGTCATCCAAAGTATCTGAGACTAGAGTACTTAAGGAAGACTGTCAACTATTTTCTCGCCTGTTTATCTCCTGTCAAACAAGAGGATGTGACCTACAAGAATTTTTCAGACATGAGAACCAGCCTTATCCTCCTTCACTCAGCAAGAAAGGTAACCTACGCGCATATACTAAGGCTGATTTGGTGGATGTTCTCCAGATGAAAGTGAGACTACCTGAGTCAAAGCCAGACTCGGATGTCTTCATTGTGGATGGTTCATCACTGGTAAATGCAGTTTTACCAAAGACATCAAAGACGTTTGAAGAATATGCCACGAAGGGCATCCTCCTCAAAATAGAAATGTACAGTAGAAAACACAAGAGAACAGACATCATCTTTGATGTATATCATAAGTCAAGTCTGAAGTCAGAAGCTAGATTAAAAAGAGGAAAAGCTATCAGGGGAGAGTTACTGAAAAGAGTAAAACGCCTACAAACTGGAAGAGTTTCCTCCGGAACAGAGCTAACAAGACAGAGCTCTTCCACTTTCTTGCTGATGCAGTAGCTAAAATGACTACGGAAAATGTAGTCATTGTGACGAAGGAAGAAGATGCCCTTACGATTGCCAGTTACACCAACATGAGCCTAGAGGAATTGGCTCCCTGTACACATGAGGAGGCTGACACACGTATATTCTTACATGCCTGGCATGCAGCTACGGAAGGCTACAAATCTGTTATGATCGACGCAAACGACACAGACGTCATTGTGATTGCCATTTCACAGATGCCTTCTCTCAAAGCAATCGGCCCGGAGCAAATGTGTATTAGATTTGGAAAAGGTGAGCACACTAGATGGATTCCTATTCATGACCTGGTGTCTATCTTAGGATCAGAGAAGTCCAACGGGATGCTATTCTTCCATGCCTTTACTGGGTGTGACGTTGTGTCAGGTTTCAACGGCAAAGGGAAAAAGACAGCATGGCAGACATGGTATGTCTTCAATGATGCCTCTGCCACCTTTGCAAAACTTAGCCGCAGGCCATCTGAGATTAAGGAGTCTGATCTACATGTTCTGGAGAAATATGTGGTTCTTATGTATGACCGGTCGAGTACAACATCTTCTGTAGACGAGGCAAGGCTTGATCTCTTTGCATGAAAGCAGAGGTCATATGACATGATTCCACCAACAAAAAGTGTACTGAAGGAACATGCCAAACGAGCAGCCTACCAAGCAGGTCATATTTGGTGGCAGTGTGTTAATTGTCAGCCAGAACCTCAGTTTCCTTCCAAGTGGGGATGGTCAAAAAACGGTGATGACTGGGAAGTTGTATGGACAATGCTGGAACCCATTTCAAAGAGCTGCCGTGAACTGACAAAGTGTGGATGCAAGACAGAGTGTGGTGGAAGGTGCAAGTGTGTAAAGAATGGATTATTCTGTACTTTACTCTGTAGTTGCCCTTGCCAGAATTCCTAGGAAAAAAAACTGATGAACAATGATTGGACTTTTGGCCAGAGTAGGTTGAGTATTGTTATGGACTCTTAGACATTGGCATATGTAGCAAATGACGTCATTTGACGGCCATCTTGTAAAATGGCTGCCATATTGGACCCTCAGAATGATTAGTGGTGTTCCCACACCAAACCCAGACAAAGAGAACTCATCAAGTATCTGAGTAAGAACTTTAATGGCACGTAGTACTGCAATATTCTGCCTTAAAAAGGACCATATGGCGGCCATCTTGGAAAATGGCCGCCATATTGGAATTTCAAGTGGCTAGCACTTTTTTTTCAAAACCTAATGCAAAATAAATAATTATGCCAAATTTCATGCTTGTATCATCAAATGAACGATTGTTTCACTTATCTGCCCTACTATAAGACATCGTATATCAACAGGGGACGCATGTATTAACGCGCCACATAACTATCTACATCCCGAACAGAGTTAATGCTTCGGTGTGTAAAGGCGGAGAATAGCTGGGAGCCGTTCCATAGCTAATCTCATCCGTGGCTACTTTTGGTACTCGAGACGTAAACAAACGGGCGCCATTGCTTAAATGACGTCACGTCCGTCTTCATCCTGAAGCCAGTTGCTTGCCGATCACCATGATACAGCAGAGCAGGGTGGGACCTAAAAACTGGACGAAGTAGCAGGGAGGGTCCATCAGGACGCCATGGCTATCTCACCCAAAAATAGATTTTTCGCTTCGCTCAAAATCCGTTTTTTGGGCTCAAGCCATGGCGTCCTGATGGAAGAATACCAGAGAATCAATGTATCGTGGTAGATTTTCCCCTATTGGTAAGTGCCAAGGGCTTTGAACAATATAGCATAGTAATCTTAATAAAGAACCGTAGGGAAGAATCTTCCTGCCCCCCTTGGCAGTGAAGTTCCCACGGGCCATGCCGAGATCAAAGTGGTTATCGAAGGGCTATTCACCTTGTTAGAAGAACCTGAAGAACTTGGAGACGAGACTGAATGGTTGGCATTCGTATCGGAACATTCTGGAAGGCAGACAAGTGGTGGTTGGACACTGTGTGCTGAGAAGGTTGGTTTCGTCTCCAGGGTATGAAGAGTAAGTATTCGTATTGGAATATTACGTTGTAAGAGTGAATATAAAATAAGGGTTAGGACCTTAAAATCTCCATGAACCATAGGGAAGGGGATAATAAAACTATGACAGGCATGTATTTCATAGTAAGTAGGAGCGGATTGAGACGCACAAGTAATAAAATAGGAATTTTATTTTACAGTTGCAGAAATTAAATGAATTGCAGCAACAAGTAAAGTTAATTTACAGTAAATTATAATGTACATAGTAATAAAGACTTGCTCTTGAATCTGAAACGGAATTTTAAATTTATTAGTAGGCACTCGTTCTCGAGGAACGTTAGTCTTTGATTAAAACACATCATGCTCTAGGCATGCGGCACTTGTGTGACGACTATGACATTTCACCTGGGATAAGAACAGTTATAAGAAAGCACTAAGTGTTTTCGACATCACTATGTATCGCTCGAGGGTCAACATAGGCACCCGAAGAGTTAGAGTCCCAAGTAACTCGCTGTTCTATGCAGAGTTAGGTGCAGGTTTCATAACACTACCTGCGGCTACCACAAAATGTTTGACTTCGTGCACTTGTTTCGCATAATGTTTGAAGAAAACACGCGAGGACTTCCAGCCTGTGAAGCTTTTAAGGCTTTCGAAATACATACTCTGAAAGAAATTCAGAGACGATGCAACTTTTCTAGGATCGTGACCGGCGGGTGTACTGTCGGGATCCGCTCTGCGAATGAAGTAGGTGATTTTCGCTCTTAGTTGTTTCAGTGACAGGTCGCTGCCCGATGTTTCTCCTTTGAAGAGTTGGCCTCCACCAAAGTTCGAAGTCCTGCGAAGATAGACCTTGAGGCTCTCTACTGGGCATAGAGAGGCATCTTCCTTCAGGGGGCATATTCTCCAGGGGCCCCATCTTTTGGTGGGTAATTCGTTTTTGGCGAGAAACGTCGGATCCGGGGAGAGGGTAATGTCTCCTGAATCAGTAAACAGGATATGACCCTCTTCTCTTGACAATGCCACTATTTCGCTGACTCGGGCTCCTGAGGCAAGAGCAAAGAGAAATATAACTTTCTGAGTCAGATCCTTGAGAGGGCATGAATCATTATCCAAGTTGGAGGCGAAATGGAGCACCTTGTCCAATGACCAGGAGATCGGTTTCGGTGGGGGTGCTGGGCGTAGACGAGCGCATGCTTTTGGCAGTTTATTGAAGATGTCGCTGGACAGATCAATTTGGAAGGCATACAATAGTGGTCTAGTCAAGGCCGATTTGCAAGTTGAAATCGTATTGGCTGCTAATCCCTGTCCATGAAGGTGAATGAAGAAGGACATGCAGAAATCAATTGTGATTTCCTTAGGATTTTTTGTCTTGACGAAAGAGACCCATTTTCTCCAAGATGATTCGTATTGCCGTCTTGTGGATTCGGTCTTGTATTCCTCGAGGAAGTCTAGACTTTTCTTCGAGATCCCAAACCTCTTCTTTGTGGCTAGGGAGAGAAAATCATGAGATGAAGGTCCTTGATTTTCGATGATGAAGCGAAGACAGTCGACTTCTGTACTTGTTAGGAGAGAACTGGGCCCGGGAGAGGGATCAGCTTGGGCTGTAGCTCCAGGACCAGGGGGTACCAGTTGCTCCGGGGCCACTTGGGAGCCACTAGGGCCGCTGTCCCTTTGAAGGTTCTCAGCTTGGAGAGGACTTTCAGCAGAAGGTTGGTGGGAGGGAACAGGTAGATCTTGGACCATCTGTTCCAGTCCAGTGACATGGCATCCACTGCTTCTGCCTTGGGGTCCTCGTACGGGGCCACGTATCGAGGAAGTTGATTGTTGTCGCTCGTTGCGAAGAGATCTATCTGAAGTTCTGGGACTTGGTGAGAGATGAAGGAGAATGATCTTGCGTCTAGAGACCATTCCGACTCTATCGGGTTTGTCCGAGATAGAGCATCCGCTGTCACGTTGCGGAATCCTTGTAGGTGAACTGCAGACAGGTGCCATTTCTTCTTCTCTGCCAGACGGAAGATTGGGAGAAGCACCTGATTTATCTGGGGCGATCTTGAGCCTTGGCGATTGAGACATCGAACTACCACCGAGTTGTCTAGGGTTAGACGAATATGGATTGAGGGAGGCGGGGAGAGTTTCTTCAGAGTTAGAAGGACCGCCATGGCCTCCAAGATGTTGATGTGAAACGTCTTGAACAGGGGAGACCATGTGCCTTGAGCCTGTTTTTGGTGGGAGTGACCTCCCCAACCCTCCAGCGAAGCGTCCGTGTGGATGTTGAGTGATGGAGGTGGGTGTTGAAGAGGAATGGACCTTTTCAGGGCCTTTGCTTCCGACCACGGCTTGAGGAGAAGTCGAAGTCTGTTTGGGAGCCGTCTCTTGAGGTCTCTTCGAGCGATGGAGGCAGAACGTCTCCAGACTCCCGCGGCATCCTTTAGCTGTGCACGAAGCACTGGGTTTGTTACTGAGGCGAACTGTAGAAAGCCTAGAACTCGTTCCTGCTGGCGTCTTGAGATCTGCTTGGATTTCAGTAGTCGCTTGACAGACCCTGCTATTTCCTTCCTTTTCTTCTGGGGAATGGAAAGGCGGTGTGACTGAAGGTTCCATTGGATTCCTAACCATTGGAACTTCTGAGCTGGAGAGAGGCGAGATTTCTTCACGTTTATCTTGAATCCCAGGTGTTCTAGGTACTGGGTGACTTTGCTGCAGGATTTTAAACAATCCTCGGGCGATGGAGCCCAGACTAGCCAATCGTCGAGGTAGGCCATCACCTGGACGTCTCGGAGGCGGAGCTGTTGTACTATGGCGTCCGCCAGCTTTGTGAAGATCCGAGGGGCCACATTGAGGCCGAAGGGCATGGCCCTGAAGGCGTAGCTTTTCCTTTGGAGTCGAAATCCTAGGTAGGAGGAAGCGTGATGGTTCATTGGAACGTGCCAGTAGGCATCCGCCAGGTCTATGGAGACCGTGTAAGAACCTCGAGGCAGAAGGGTCCTTATCTGTTGAAGAGTCAGCATCTTGAATTTGTCGTTCGCTATGAACTTGTTGAGGGGGGATAAGTCCAGAATGACTCTGAGTTTGTCGGAGTCTTTCTTGGGGACACAAAACAGTCTCCCTTGGAACCTGGTGGACTTTACCTTCCTTATCACCTTCTTGTTCAAGAGATCTAGGACATATTCTTCCAGAAGGGGGGTTGATTGTTGGAAGAATTGCTGGAAGGTTGGGGGTGGTTGAGTCCAACTCCAGCCTAGACCCTTCTTGACGATGCTGTGTGCCCAGGGATCGAAGGTCCAACGATCCTGGAATTGGCAGAGTCTTCCTCCCACCGGAAGCACTTCATTGCTTCTGGTGTCCCGAGGGCTTACTGCCTCGGCCGCTAGCTCCCTTTCCTCCTCTGCCTCTGGAGGGACGGCGAGACGCGTCTCTGCCTGCACCTCTGCTTGAGCCTCTACCTTTGGGACGAAAGGTAGTCGTCTGTTGCTCGAAAGCAGGGGTGAAAACCGGTGACTGTGACAAGACCGGTTGGGTGACCAGCTGAAAGGTCTGCTGTGGCTGAGCTGCCACTTGGGAGGTAGCGGGTCCCGGAAACTGACGTCTTGGTTGACGCTGCTGGGGTTTCTGTTTGGAAGATTTCCTCTTAGGTTGAGGTCCGTCGTCCTGAGAGGATTTCCTCTTTTTCGACATGCCCCACTTGTGGAGAAGGTTCCTATTCTCCGTGGCGGCTTTGTCGGTGATCTCCTTCACAAGGTCAGAAGGAAAGAGGTGTTTACCCCAGATGTTGGAGGAAATCAGCCTCCGGGGTTCATGTTTCACAGTGGCACTTGCGAACACGAATTCACGACAGGCTCTCCGAGCCTTCATGAAGTGGTACATATCCTTCACCAGGGTTGCCATGTGGGATTTGGCAAGTACCATGTAGTGGTCTGGTACTCTGGTGTCACAGGCCATGATGTCCAGTTGGACCTGGTGGGACAAGGATGCTGCGAGCCTCTCCTTCGTATCTTATTCCCGACGAAGGAGGTGATCGTTGAGTTTCGGGAGGTCTTCATTAAACTGACGTCCGGCGGCGTCAGGATCTAGCTTTCCCACCACGAAAGTATGCTGGATGTCCTTCCAGTGTCGAGCGTTGGGGGGAGTCACTATGGAGAAGGGTCTGCACTCCTCCAGTGCAGGGCAGGCTTTTCCCTCTTCCACACCCTTGAGGCACGCAGCGAAGGCCTTTTCCGTGAATGGAAGGACTGTATCCTCGGGTGCGACGTAGGTAGGGTGCTTCTTGCTCAGGGCCGGAAGCTTAGAGCAGGTAAAACCCCTACTTTTAAACGTATTGGCTAGCATAGCCTGGGCCTTCGCGAGATCGAACACTATCTCCTCTTTTGGTTCGGTCTCTTCTTTAGAGGCAGGTTCAGAGCGAAGCCGGACGTAACAGTCCGGGTAGGCCTCGAAGTTTGGGAAGAACTCCACGTCTTCCAGGGGGACCGTGCCGATCTTGTCGCTGACGAAGATCCTGCCGGTCGCGATAACCATATGCTCAGCATACCTCCATGGGTTGGCATGTGAGCAAGCGGGGAGATCCTTAACCGAGATCTTCTTCGGTTCTTTGGATCCTATCATGGACCTGATGAACTCCTGATTTTCCTTCAGTCTGTCGTCCATGATGGCTTTGATCATCCGGAACATCTCTTGGGCGGATGGCATGGGTTCCGGGGTAGTGGAGGTAGACGGGAAAGACACTTCCGTCGGTGTAGGAGTAGGGGCGGTGATGGAAGGAGGAGCGACCTCTTGCTCCGACTCGGTGTATTCCACCTGGTCCTCATCATCTTCAGCACCTTGAGCCATAAGGGTCTTCTCCGTGTCCTCCGAAATATCCGACATGTGTTCATCATCTTCGGAATCCAGGTGGCACTCGTGCATGGACTGGGCCATGACTACATTTGGTTCCACCGTAATTTGGACAGTGGGGATCAAATCCTTGGGCACCACAGAATCAGGGGAGGCCTTTGGGAACAGAAGGGACCTCAATTCTTCAGTGGCCAGGTACGGTCCGGTGGCATTCTTCTGGAAGCCACGCACCCACTTGCGTAGCTTCTCCCGAGAAGTGTCCCTGACCTCCGCTGAGGGAGGGTTATGGAAGGCATCAACTAGGTGAGCCTGGCAGACCGTACAGTTCAGTGAGTCCCAGAATTTCAAATCCCCTTTCTTGTTAGCACAAGGGGCGTGAGTCCTGCAAGCCGTATGCCCGTAGAAGTGCGGGCGTTTCACAGCGCAGAAGTCGAAGTCACACTTCATCTGCTCCTCCTGTGGAAGAAAGAGAAAATGAGTATGGGGGGAGTCATAAGAATGGCACTTAAGCTAAGTTAATATTAATCATTAATTTTAACGTGATAAAGGGTGTGATGCACAGAGGATTGAGATAGTAAAGAAACATACCCCGTGCATCCCGCCCGGCTGGTTACCGTAAGCTTCATCCTTGGATAATCCGAGGTGGCCGAAGGCGCAGGATAGAATTCCAGTAGGAGTCCATAGGGCAATGGAATTCCATGGGAATTGCCAAGGATAAGTTTGGGACTGAGGCCACTCAGTCCCAAATTAGGGGGCTAAAGGATCCCCAAGGGTAACTGCTTCCGGCAACCAGCCGCGCTAAGATACACGCAGCATGCTGGAAATCTGAAGAATGCAAAAAGACAGCATGATTACCAGTAGAACAGTACCAAGGTACTGATCCATTAACGTAAACAGGCCATCTGGTTGCAGTGTAGGGCTATCAGTATTAGATGATAGCTAATAGAAGGGGGTGCAAGTCGTCTTGACGCCTCCGGAAGGTTCCGGCAGACCTCCGGCACGCCGGAGGCCGCTCCAGCAGAGTTTGTGGCATTAGGACAGACAATATAAGTCAAGAGTAATACCAGGGTGGCGGCCGCCGGCACAACGGCGGCACGCCGGCAGAGGGAGCGGCGGCTCCGGCAGCCGGAGGATGCCAGATTGGTGACAGGAACAAGGATGGTTATAGCAGAACCGGGTTGCCGGCAGTGGATGCCGGCACTCCGGGGGCCGGCCGGCGGGCGGACGGCCAAGCTATGAGGAAGGGGGAGAGCCATCAGCTGGAAGCCGCCGGCAGGCGGCAGTCCCCCGGCACACGGAGGACTGGCGGCCATGGGGGTATGGGGTGAGTCACCAAGGTAGGAGGTGGGGAGAAGAGAAGAGTCTTCCATGGAAGGGGTTCTGTACCAGAGCGGCCACTAAGGAAGGGAGGACACTCCCTAACCTAAGGTAAGGCAGCCTGACTGAAACGGTGCATGGGTACAGTTTCAGCAAGGAACAGAATGACCCTTCCAAAACCTAACCTAGAGCAGGGATGAACGTCCTGAACTAGGAAGGATAGAAGACATATCGCTATCGCAGGAAAGTCGTAGACTTAGTCCTAGCAATAGAGGAAAGACTAGCCGTTCCTCACTCTCAGGCGCAACCCTAAGAGGGGTTCATTCCCTTAGGGAGGACAGAGAGGCGATAACATACTCTGGTAAGAGCTTGATCCCCTTACGTGGTAGGGGGAGCAAGGCTACACAGAGGGAATGCCCAAGGGCAGGGGGATGAAGGAAGCATATAGGGCTCCTACATGTAGGTTAGGTTAGGAAGGCACACTAACTAACCTATCCCCTATATGGTCCCTGAAGGCGAAAACACTTGCATCACAGTCAATAGTATTGTAAAATAATGCCACTATCTTCATAAGTAAGTCTAGGATCACTGATAAAATCATGCATGAACACTAATATGGGCGCTCTGGCCTGGGGGCTATAGTAGCCAACTGGTATGGGGTCAATCGATGACCGGTAAAAAAGCGTCAAAACACGATATAAAAGTTCCTAGCTATGAAGACTAAATAAACTAATATTATCAATTAGTAAATAAGGCCGGAAGCGTTGTTGTGGCTAACTAAATAAGGCATGCAGAACAACAACGACGCCATAAAATGGCGGGTCCGGTAGAGGCACAGCTCTGCCACAAAACAACAAATATCTCGAAAAGTAATATTTACTTTACGGTCAGAGCTTAACTAAACAATACTGGAACCTTGTACTCAACTTTCCAGAAGAAGGCGAGGCCGAAGGTAGCGACATGATAGAGATGCAAGGCGATAAAGATAGCACAGGGAAAATCCGTCTAAGTAAGGCGAGCTACTGTACAAAGGATGGAGACGGACGTGACGTCATTTAAGCAATGGCGCCCGTTTGTTTACGTCTCGAGTACCAAAAGTAGCCACGGATGAGATTAGCTATGGAACGGCTCCCAGCTATTCTCCGCCTTTACACACCGAAGCATTAACTCTGTTCGGGATGTAGATAGCTATGTGGCGCGTTAATACATGCGTCCCCTGTTGATATACGATGTCTTACAAGGGAAACCTTTAGGATACTCGCTCCAGAAGTTAGAATTCTGTGATAACCTGTGGTTAAATTCTCTGGGAATATCTTAGTAGTTATTTACCCAAGGAAGCTACCAAAAGGAACCTTCCATCAGGACGCCATGGCTTGAGCCCAAAAATTAATCTATACCGTTCAAGAAGCAGCCTTGTAATATATCTCTTAAATTGTTACTATGTCATTTCATGGGTAAGTCGATATTAGCCATCTTGTGTGTCCGTGCCCCTGGTAACTAACTTTTATGTCTTCCCTGAACCCTTTAAAGTATAGAATAAGCTCCACTAGATCTTTGAAATACTGAAGATATTAAGGCTTTCAAGAGGACACTGAAAACTATCTTTTTTTCTGAGTTGTACAATAATGTGGATTTGACAATAAACTAGCAATATGCAGTGTGAAATGCTGAATGCCTTGGAATATATACGATAAAATGAATTACTAAAGGTCCAAAGAGAGTAGAGAAGTTTCTAAATCTTTAATCTTGGACGAAACATTTACTTAATGACTTGCTTGTGCTCCGGTCTTTAATACAGCCCTATAATATTTGCAAATATAATTATCCAGGTGGCTACATCTAGCCTATCAGGTCCTGTACTTTCTAAATAACTGGTTGGTGATAGTCTTCCTTGTAGGTAGTAGGTTGGCGAGGGCACCAGCCACCCGTTGGCGTACTACCGCAAGAGAGTTATTGGGTTCCTTGACTGGCCCAGACAGTACTACGTTGGATCCTTCTCTTTTGTTTTGGTTACTGCTCATTTTCCGTTTGCCTACACATACACCGAATAGTCTGGCCTATTCTTTATGTATTTTCCTCTGTCCTCATACACCTGACAACATTGAGATTACCAAACAATTCTTCCTCGCTCAAGGGGTTAACTACTGAAATGCAATTGTTCAGTGGCTACTTTCCTCTTGGTAAGGGTCGAAGAAACTCTCTAGCTATGGGAAGCAGCTCTTCTAGGAGAAGGACACTCCAAAATCAAACCGTTGTTCTCTAGTCTTGCCATAACCTCTGTACCATGGTCTTTCACTCTCTTGCGGTAGAGTTCTCTTTCTTGAGGGTACACCCGGGAACACTATTTGGTCTTATTTCTCTTCCGCTTGTTTTTTAAAGTTTTTATAGTTTATATGTGAAATGATTATTTAAATGTTGTTACTGTTCTTAGAGTATGTTATATTAATTGTTAATTACTTTTCTTGTAGTTTCCTTATTTCCTTTCCTCACTGGGCTATTTCCCTGTTGGAGCATTCTGCTTTCCCAACTATGGTTGTAGATTAGCGAATAATAATAATAATAATAATAATAATAATAATAATGATAATAATAAAGGCTCTTAAAAGTGAACAAGAATTATATGCGTTTTTTATTATTTTATCATTTGATTAAACTATCTAATAGCAAGTGTTTGATTTTTAAAGTAAACCTAAATATCGACTTACTTTTGAATTTTTCTTCGCCTCTGTTACTAGAAATGCGATCATCGTTATCACCAAGAGAGAGAGAGAGAGAGAGAGAGAGAGAGAGAGAGAGAGAGAGAGAGAGAGAGAGAGAGAGAGAGAGAGAGAGAGAGATTATTCAATTTATCATATCCTTTGACAATTATTGAGATTTACCTTAAATTTAATCTTACCCTTTTAAGGCTCATCTCTTCGGCGAATCTGTGGCTCGTCCTGTCTTCAGCCAGTTTTTGGGCGACACCAAAGCCCTCGAGATTGACGACCAATTCTTTTGGGGTAATGGTATTATGGTGGCTCCAGTAATCACCGAAGGAGCAACCAGCAGGACAGTATATTTCCCAAAGGTAAGCATTGCCACTGTTGCTTCTATTTTTACAAAAGTACAAGAAATCGTGATATTTATAAAAGCGAAAGGTATTTGAATATTACTTGAGAAGAATGATGGGAGGGAAATGGGAGAATGGAAATGTTTTAGTTCTTGGGTTATACTGAATGTAGCAAAACATTATTTGAAGCCCGAATTACAATTATCGCCATGGTCAGTAAAGCCGTACTAGTCAGGGCCACCCATACTAGATTGGTTTGCTGTGAGTGATCACACGAAAATCTCCCACCATCACCAATCCGCAGTGAACACTGTAGGGATGAAAATGGCCATACCCCAGCCATAACTAAGGACATACCTGAGGCCTTTGTCCTGCGGTGGACTAGAAACGGCTGCATTTGTTTTATATTGTTGTTGATATGCAATTATATGTTTACTGCAAAGAATAAGAGTTGAGAAAAACTATTTTCGAGGGGTTTGAGGACTGTTCTACTTATGTAGATCAAAAGGGAATTATGAGATTTTATGTCAAGTGTAGAACGTTAAATAAAAACTGTCAGGTGGTGGTGCGTAATCTTGAAGGAAAGATAGACTTTACTCCAAGGAATGTACTGTATGTGCACCGTAATTAAACTTAGGGAAGTATTTCGGGGATAGCACAAATGGGGAAAGCAGTAAGTATGTGGACTTGAGCAGAATGACAGAAAGGAAAGAATATGATCAAATGTTTGTCCACATAGACTACGTTTTTCAAAAAAGGTAACAAATTAGCGCTGAATACTGAACGAGCCTATGCTAAAAGAATAAACCCAGTACAAATTTTGTTCAAGTTTATTCGTTGAATATGGGTTGAATAAAAAGTACAGGTGGGGTAAAACAGTAAATTGTTTGTAAAAGATTTTTTACAAATACATATTTAAAAAAAGAAAAGATGATTGAATGTAATTCTTTGGCAGGTCGCAGCAAAAGTTAGTACAGTCCAGTATAGTAAAGCCAAGCAGGGTTTCAAAGAATTATTTGATAAACTGCTTTTTTTATAATACAGCATCACCTCCGCTTTCCGCAGATCGTTAATTTGTCACAGAACTACGCGTTAAGAAGAATTGCAGGTGGCTGCATGCGATCACTAAGAACTGTGCTTTGGAAATTTCATGGGAATATAGTTGTGTTAGTAAGAAATTAGGCAATATTTTAGGTATTCATTCTACATGGCTAAATTAACAAAGTATCTACATTATTTAGTTAATGTCAGGACCTTGAGTCCGCGGGTGTGGACGTGTGTTTCAGTTCTCTGTATCGAATCTGGCTTTAAACGGAATCATTGTGTATCTCGTTGTTTATACTATGAAAAATCTCTTTGTGGGTGTTTGCTAGTGTTGATATTAGTGAAATATAGTGCTAAAAATCAGTGGTTTCCTTGTATGTGAGGTCTGTAGTGAAAGGCCTGACCCAGCATTTTTGCGTTGGGGTGGGGCTACTTGAAAAGTTCATTGAAAAATGATTCAATATGCCCGTCTTTAGAAAACGAAAAGGAAGACATATTCCCGTGAATGATCTCGGTCTATTTATGACTGAAATTGACGCGGTACTCACAGGAAGGGAGGAAAGTATAATGGCAGCAGTTTATGAAGAATGTGATGACGGAGGCAATCGTGGCATGTGTGGGCACTGTGAGTCTTATGTCGATGATGGGATGCAATGCGATCAATGCCGAAGATGGTACCATGATGAAGTAGCTTGCTCTAATTTAAGGGATGGTTCAAGTACTCTTTTAAAAAGCAGGAACATCATTTATAAATGTCCAAAATGTGTTGAGTCTGCATGTGTTGATGACATAACGAGACTAAGCATCATCATAGAGGAGATGAAGGTAAATGTACAACAACAGATGTCTGGTTTTATGGATATGATAACTGCTCAATACATGGATATGTGTCAAGAAATTGTCGAGCTGAAAGAGAAACTTATGGAATACGAAAAAGAGAATGTGACCAAGACTACATATGCAAGTAAGTTGAAATCAAGAAACACTTTGGTTATAAAATCTACGGAGGAAAATAAGAAGGCTTCAGATATCAAGAAAACTATCATGAAGAAGATAACCACGAATGTCGAACAGGTCAAAACCTCTAAACAAGGCCACTTGGTAGTTAATTTTGCGGATAAAACTGGGTTAGAAAAGGCTAAAAATGACTTAGAAGAGGTCAAGAATGACATTAAGGTAGAAGTAGATAAAAAGGATCTACTTAAACCGAAGATCAAGGTCTGCAATATTGATGAAAATGAAGATGATATAATTGCCAGTATAATGGAGAAGAATGAATGGTTGAATGATATATGTGAAAATGAAGAAGACTTTAAATTGATCAGGAAGTTTAAATCAAGACAAAGCGGTAAATTACACGTCATTATAAAGTGTAGTCCAACTATCAGGAAAGTCTTCCGTAAAAGAGATGATAGAGTATATACCACGCTTGGAGGATGCTGTAAAATCTATGATTCCTACAATGTATTTCAGTGTTATAAATGCCAAGAATTTGGTCATACTGCTGAAAATTGTAGCAAGACTCAGGTATGTGCCAAGTGTAGCCAGGATCATCGAACCACGGATTGTACTGTAAATACGTTAAAGTGTCATAACTGCACAATGAGGAATTACAATGATACGAATCATAAGACATATGATGATAACTGTAAAGTATACAAGGAGGAGCTTACCAGGATAAAAAATAGAACCGATCATGGAGTCTAGCCCATTGGTTAAGTGTGGTCTGATAAATATTCAATCGGTGGGGAATAAAACCTTAGAGATTAGAAATCTTATTAACGAAATGGAATTAGATTTATGCTTATTAACGGAAACTTGGTTGCAGGGAAATATTAGTGATAACTCAAAGATTCAGGAGATGACGCCGTGTACTCATGATTTCTATCACGTACCAAGAAAGGACAAAACTGGAGGAGGAGTGGGTGTCTTTGTGTCGAAAACTTTCTCTAGGGTTTCTATCATGAATGAAATGGTATTTGAAACGTTTGAATATATCTGTTTAAAACTGACAAGAAACAATAAGGTATTGAATATAATATCATTATATAGACCACCAGCGAGTAATATGACTAAATTCATTGAAGAATTTAGTATTCTTGTGGGTGTGGTGGACGATATTAAAAATACATTAATTGGTGGAGACTTTAACTGTTGGGTAGATGATGAAAATGATAATAAGGCTAAAGAACTCAAGGAAGTATTTGAGATGTTTAATTTAATAAACAGTGTTTTGGTATCAACGTTAGTAGGTGGTCATACACTCGACTTGGTCATATGTGGAAAAGACTCAGACCTAATAAAAAACCTTGAAGTGGAACCAGACTTTGAGATCTCAAAAACACATAAACTCATCACCTTTAATGTTAATATAAATTGCACCAGAGTATTGAAAAAATGGATCACATATAGGGAACGGGAAAATTTTGATGCTGAGAATTTTATTGAAGCTAGTGTAGCGCAAATGTCTTGTGTGAACACACAATGTGAACATATGGTAGACATAGAATGTGTTGGGTGCTATACCAAGAAATACAACGACAATTTTGGAAAAATGTACGATACCATGTGTCCCATAAAGAACAAACAAATAGTGGTACGCGAAAATGTTAGATGGTATAATAGTGAGCTATTAAAGGCAAAAAGACACAGACGTAAGATAGAAGGTAGATGGAAAAGAGCCAAATCCTTACAAGCCAGAAATCTATATAATAAGGCCAGAAATGACTATAACATCCTGTTAGAAAAAACAAAAAGAAAATTCTACAACGGCGAATGTAAAAAAACTAATAACATGAAGGACTTTCATAAAAACCTTGATGATTTGATGGGATTAAAGAAAAAATATGTCTTGCCTGACAATGTTTGTGCAGAGAGTTTTGCTATATTCTTTAGTGAAAAAATTGATAAAATCTATAGAGGCTTCCCCCAAAATCACTTGGAAGGACAGTCAGCTATGCCAGTGAAGGAGGGAAAGAAGTTAATAAAATTTAGGGAGATAAATATGTGCGACTTCTTAAAGGTTATGAGAGAGATGAAGAATACATATTGTGGAAACGACCCTTTCCCAAACAGTTCAATAAGTGAAGCTCCAAACAAACAAGTCGTATATAATATTTACCTGAACATAATTAACCTAAGTATATCGTAATCCTGTTTTCCTAGCTGTGAAAAAACTGCGTTGATCAAACCAATTTACAAAGGGAAAGGTGATGTAAACGAGCTAAATTCATATAGGCCCATTTCAAATTTATCCTACATGTCAAAGCTTATTGAAAAAGTCATAAGTGAGCAATTGTGGGCGCATATTGACGAGTTAGAGGTATTCCCGGAAAATCAATCGGCCTACAGAGCTAATCATTCTACAGAAACTACTTTGTGCTCAATAATGAATGATATGATAGGTCTTCTTGATGGGGGAAAGTGTGGAATTTTAATTATGTTAGATCTTAGTGCTGCTTTTGACACTGTTGTGCACGAATACTTACTTGACGACTTGAAGTCTATTGGAGTGACTCAGGAAGCACTGAAATTTTTGCGAAGTTACTTAGTGAACAGGAAGACTATTGTAGAAGTTTCTGGAAACCGATCCAATGAGAGAATACTTATGAAGGGTGTACCACAGGGTAGTGTCCTGGGCCCTATCTTGTTTAACATATATACTATCGAGCTATCACACATCTTGAAAAAACAAAAAGTGGGTTTTAAACTATATGCAGATGATACTCAGTTTTACCTCTCAATTTCAACAACACAAGATACAGGGAAGAAAATTGATGAGATAATGACTGAAATAAAAACATGGATGCAGAGGAAAAAGCTCAAATTAAATGATGATAAAACAGAATGTATGTTTTTTGGCACAAGGGTGGCTTTGAAGAATTACCAGTTAATTCAAAGTATAAAAATTGGTGATGCTGATGTTGGGATTGTGCCTGTTGTGAAAAATTTGGGTGTACTGATAGACTGTAATTTGTCAATGAAGGACCAAATTGTGAACACAGTGAAAGTGTGTAACTATCACCTGAGAAACATAGCATTTATTAGAAAATATTTAACAGAGGGCAGTACAAAAATTTTAGTGGTGAGTCATGTAATATCAAGGCTTGATTATTGCAATTCTCTGTACTACAAATTGCCCAATACACTACTAAGGAAGCTTCAAAATGTGCAAAACCGGGCGGCTAGACTGATAAAAGGCATTAAATTTCGGGAGAGAATAACTCCTGCACTGATCGATCTACATTGGTTACCTGTTAAGGCTAGGATTGAATTTAAAATTTGCTTGTTGACTCACAAAGCACTTACAGGTGATAAGCCTAAATATCTTCGTGATTGCTTGATCCCCTACCCTGAAGCTACCAGCGCCACTGTAAGAGTTAGACATGCAGATGACCCATATAGACTATTCGAAATTAGTGTGAATCATGCAATAGGAGGAAGAACGTTCAGTTATGCTGCACCGAGACTCTTTAACGACCTTCCACTCGATGTCAAGAATAGCACAAATGTGGCTGCCTTCAAGAAAAACCTGAAGACTTATCTTTTTAGAAAGTGTTATAATAGTGACCTGAAAACTATTAAGCCTGAATACAAATGCTAGCGAAATAACTGATAACGATACAGAGCAAAATATTAACTGGAAAGGAATTATTTTTTCATACACCAAGGCCCGCCTGAACAGACCTTTAGTGTTTGATGGAGGGCGAGAAATAAACCTCTAAAAGTAAAAGTAAGTAACAAATATCTTGTTCACATTCAAAGGGAACTGAACATGTTAATATATCATTATGAATAATCTTTCGAATTAAATTGTATTACCACGGTTGGAATGGCTTTAACATTATAATAATGTCTTGTTCCTGATTACAGATGACATCCTCGTGTAGACCTATTCCACGAACTGATTGTTATATTACAACTAATGAGTATTTCCAAATTCAAATATATAATAAATGAACCATTAGCACTTCTTTTTGTCTCATTGATATATTTTTTTTATTACAATTTCATTTTCCGTATTGCTGTCATTTAGAAGTTTATAAGATATCTTAATAATGCTGCACGGCCTTCCTTCGCTGATCTTCCATTTCAGGGCGAGTGGTATGAATCCGATGGCCAAAAGGTAGTCACAGGACCTGCTACCTTGGAAGTCAAGGCACCTTTGAACCAACTTCCATATTTTATGCTTGGGGGAAATATAATCCCCTTCCAGCCCTCTGGGCTGACTACAGCTGAAAGGTATTGGTTGCAGCTTTATGTCACTGTGATATGGTATTTGTTTGTCAAAGGTACACTCGGGCACACTATTCTATATTACACTATTCTATCTTATTTCTCTTCCTCTTGTTTTTTTTATAGTTTATATATGAAAGATATATTTTGATATTGTTATTGTTCTTAAAATGTTTTATTTTTAATGTTTATTACTTCTCTTGTAGTTTATCAATTTCCTTTAATCATTGTGCTATTTTTCCCTGTCGGAGCCCATGGGCTTATAGCATCCTGCTTTTCCAACTAGGGTTGTAGCTTTGCTAGTGATAATGATAATAAAAGGCAGAGTGGGTTTGGGATACAAAGTGACCCACTTACTATTTTTGCAATCCCTCTTTTATAAAGCATTACAAATTGTTCCCAGGTTTCTTGGCATAAATTTATTGCCGTCCTCTAAAGATATTTTGCGAGAATCTTATATCCTTCTTCCAGATGATAAAGTTATTAACTCATTCATAGATGCTTAATTATCCTCGAAATGATTATGTGAATATTGTATACGAAAATTTCACGTTATCTTTCTGGACTCAAAGCTATCATACATACATATACCAAGGGACTTTCCCCCACCTTTGGGGGTAGCCGACATCAAACAAATAAAAAAAAAAGGGACCGTTCCTCTCTACGTTCTTCCCAGCCTGAAGAGGGACTCAACCGAGTTCAGCTGGTACTGCTAGGGTGCCACAGTCCACCCTCCCCCGTTATCCACCACAGATGAAGCTTCATAACGCTGAATCCCTTACTGCTGCTACCTCCGCTGTCATCCAAGGCGACCGGAGGAAGCAGCAGGGCCTAAAACATAATCACAAATAACCCCCGTTTAATTTCATCCACTGACCATTGTCATCTGACAAGCAGACTGCCTGAGAATCTATGGTAACTATGAGATGATGAATATCCATGTTCTATAACTAAAAATTAGAATAGAAAAACTTCAACGTTTAATTTTACTTGAGAAATTTATTTTCAACTCATATCAGAGGTTTCATTTGTTTATAGCAAAAATCATGTCAGACAGTGTATGAAACAAGAGACACAAATAAATATTAAAGCTCTTACATTACAGCTGCACTACAGTATATACAGTTTTTGCAGATATCAAAAGATTATTATATATACCTGACAGTCTCTACTTTTGTATGAAAAAGTTAGATTCCATAATCAGATAGGTTACCAAACATCATTGAAATACATGAATTACTGAAAGCATAATACACATTGGTTTAAGATACAATTGTTAATGCATTATTCCTAATCTTAGTTTTAAAGGATTACAAAAGTAAAGGCAAGCAGAATGATAGTCACTATCTTGATCAGTTCTTTCATTGCAGTGAAAATTCATCCGTGTAAGCCAATACAAAATTCGCCTAGTGTTTGCTATTCCAAAGAAATCTTTATTACTCCTCTAAATCTCAAATTTTGAGCTTTTATTATTAAGTTGTCTAAAACCCCTGTGAATCCTTACAATGAATGAATTCATTGTAGCCAGACGCATTTAGTCTTGGACATAAAAACATAACAAATTCAAATTTATGTTGAACAGCTTACGAATATCCCTCTCTGCTAGTTCGGTCCTCGAGTATTCTTTGTATGAGTAACACTTCCTTATTCCCTCTCCTCTCCCATATACCATTTGGAAGACTGATTATAGAGTACTATATAACTTAATAATAAAAAAAAAGTTTAGCATTGTGCTGAATCCTTTCGTGCAGTTTTCTAGGCATTGATTGCTGTCATTGCAGTTCCCGTTAGCATGGCAACACCCTCAACTGACTTTCTTGTGGTCAATTGAGGTTATTATATATCAATGCATGGAAATTGAATGCTATCTAAAGCGTACAGTATTTATATACCTGCAGTGTTGAAAAAAATTGACAATTCAATCATTGAATCAAGCAGAATGTTTAATGATCCAACAATAAATGACAGAATAGATATAATTTTTTTTTATGCAAGATACCCAGATGATACATCCTTTGATTTATATTGTTCTGAAGTGATGCTGGTTTGACCTCTCTTCTACTGCGACCTGTTGCTCTTTCCCATTCAGTGATTAAAATCCCAGCATCCCTCAAAACTTATCTTGCAATGAACAAAATGTAGCGTCTTTGTCTCTTGAATATACCGAGCCATCTGTGATGTATTTGTTAAATGTTATATCTCAAAATTCTTAACGATGCAGGAGTTGTATGTAATCTGATTATTCATTAGATATGTTATCGAAATATTCTTGTCCTTCATTATTATTTCTTTTTCTCCTGTAAAATTAATTTTCTTTCACTTACAAGTCTTGAAGGAATCTGTTCTCAGATTCTTAGAAAATTTAACAAACGATTGTATTAAAATAAAATCACACCTCAACTCTTTCATTACTATATATATGTTTTTGTCTCCCTTCTTACTCTAAACAGTTCTTGGATAAATCTCTTTAAAGGAATTAGAATTTTCAATAAGACCATAGTTTATTACAGTCTAGAAAGCATATAGAATTAGTCACTGCGAGATATCTTGAAAAGAATTAATCATTGCTTATATTAAATGCACTTTTAATTATGAAGTTAGACCCTTCCCAAACATTATTTAATTTATTTCTAAGTCCATTATCTTATAGAAAACTCAATATGTAAGTAATTATACCCTATAAGGTCATTTCAATTTATTGGTTTTTGAAATTATTTACAGTCGGAACCATGATTTTGGTGTAAACGTGTTTTTGGATTCGTCTCTAGCAGCAAAAGGTGAAATCTTCTGGGATGATGGCGAAACAGATCTTGATCTGCAGGACACCTATTTGTCCATGGCCTTATTTGCCGACGTAAGTATTGGAATAAAAGACAATAATGCTAGTGACATATATGACATTAAAAATAAAGAATGGGACAAATACACCAATAGAATTGAACATGTTAAGCATGAGTGTTGAGGTCTACTTGGTAGTCCAACGAAAAAAAGTGTCTAGGAGCGCAGTTTCTCTCCGGGTTAAAGAAACAATTAAGCGGTTATACGAGTGTCGTGGCGAATGTAATTTTTTTCAGGAAATTCCATTTCTTTTATACCTGTGCAGACTTGAAGTCTATTCATAATACCACCTTCACTATACTTGTTAGCCGAAGGAAACTGATGGACACAGGAATTCCTGGTACTGTACACCGAGAAGTGCACCCAGCCACGCCTGTACTTCGTGGTGTGTTCCTGTGTTTAGCCGCTACCACTTCCTCCATCTGTTTGGTTACTTGCCGTGAAGTAAGGGTGTGACCGGGTGCATTTCTTCGGAGTGAGGTATGCTAGGGACTCCTGTGTCCAAATGCACCAACCTATTGTAACAACTATCTTGTTTCAGATGTCACCAAAGGTATTGTTTAAGAAATTGTGTTTGTACATCTGGTAAAACTATAACTTTCTATAAATATTGAAGTCTTTTGAAAGTTACCTAAGCCACTTTTTTCTCTTTCTTTGGTAGATGGGAGGACACTTCGTTTAAACACGATGAGGTGAAGGATTATGTCTTGTGCGACAATGCGTAGCTTATCTTTTTAAATCATGCTCACGTTACACCTATGTCTTTGTCAGTTATTTGTTGCTGGGCATTTGATTCCAGACACTCAACTTAATAGTTTGTGAATCAAAGGTGGGGTGTTAGGTCCATTAGGACCCGATGACCCTATGCTTCCAGGGCCTCGGCAGACTTGACTTGTAAAGGCAATTTTGAGAGATCCTAGGTCTCAGGGAAGCAATAAGCCAAGGTCCTTGACATGGGGTATCATCCAATTGAGTATATTCTAGGTTTCATTCCAGAAGCAATGCCGTTTTCGGTCTGCCCATGCATTCTCTTGTACAGACAGTGACGAAGTGGGTGTATTATCTGATATCTGGGTCAGAGAATTCACTAGCCTCCTCAGTCTTGATGCATCCATGGAAATACTACTTGACAGAGGATGCAATGATCTAGGCTACATGTAGACGTGTCAGTTAGCATACTGATGAACGGCTTTACTTTGGAATCTCTACCTTTTTGCATGGATTTATTCACCCACTAACTGGGCAGGGATTATGGCTTTGTATCTAGGTAACACTGGATCAATACCTTGGAAAACTGACTTTTTTTTTTTAATTGCTGTCGGAAAAGGAAAGGCTGTTGGTGCCGGGATGGAAGGTTTTGACGTTCCCTTCACATTATTCCCTAAAACTGTGGGTGAACTTTGTCTTGAAGAGGTGCTACTCCGTCCATAGCCCATGAAAACTAATAAAATATATATTCTTATGCTATCATACTAAGAAAATAGTACATGAAATTGTGTTTTGTCTCATGTATTTACGCGAATAATGTTCTTTGTATGTCATTATTATTGATATTATAATTATTGATGTTATCATTGCTATAGTTATTCTGATTTACTAAAACCCTTCATATTTCCACAGAATACACTAAATATTAGGATCCTCTCCGGTTCGAGTGTAGTTGCAGATCTTGGTATACAAGCTATCCAAATCTTCGGATACCCTTATGGGCCAAATGCCATAGAGATCAATGGAGAAATCATCCCTCCAGAAGAGTGGTTTTATGCCGAGGAATTCTGCATTGTTATATGTTATTCACGTGTTCCATTAGGGAAGGATTTAGATTTGAAAATAGTAGTGTGATTGGCTGAATATGACAAATTCATAGTGCACATTTAACATCATTCGGATAACATCACATTGATGCACAATGTAACTGAAGTTGTAACGATTAATAAATATTCTAATTTTTTAGAGCTTTGTAAGTAACCTATTAGCACCTTATTATTATTATTATTATTATTATTATTATTATTATTATTATTATTATTATTATTATTATTATTATTATTATTATTATTATTATTGGTAATAGTAACTTTGAATTATACTTTAGTGAGACATAAAGGTAATATGTTGTATGTAGAGTAAGGTCAAACCCAAATTCATACTTAACGATTGAAAAATTAAACAGTAATTGGCTACTCGCAGTGATCATTCTATTCCCAAGGAAATTGTTTTCGTTGTGATTTTGAGTGGTAAGAAAGGAACCATACAATTTTCTTATCATTATAATTTTGTTTAGTACTAAGAAAGCCTTTCCTATTGGTGCTGCTAGTACATGCTATAAGTATTGATACTTTTACTATTAGGATATTCTCCTTAAATAGTCATCTAACTGAATTGCAGTGTTGTAGAATTAACTGACATTGCATTTAAGATAATGGATAATCCCCAAAAGCTGACGAACCATTTTTGGGAACTAAATGACCATCTTCTATAGTGCTGCTTAATGTCTTAACTTGCATAGCATAGTGCAAATGCAGAACATATGGACTCAGGTGGAGGGTCTCAAAAGTCCATAGCATTGGGGTTTAGGCCCCAAATTCATTACTCCAATTATTGTATTTCTAATTTTATATACTTACTTGTTTTACTTGTTTTGGGTTTAAATCCAACCCTCCACTGAAGTCGAGTGAACTACTTCTCTGGCGGGTCCATATTAATCATCTAACGAAACATTTTCATTAAAACTTATACAATTCATTGATTGTAGCATCTTCCAAATCATATGATCTTGTGAAAAGTAATGTCTTTAGTTTCTTCTTAAATTCAAGTGCTCCCTTTAGGTCCTTCATTTCAGTTGGCAGTTTATTATAATGTCTAGGCGCACAGTAGCTAAAAGTCCTTTCACCAAATTTACTATTTGTTCTTGGTTTAGTGTGTTTGATTATTTCACTTATGAAAAGGTGTATCATATTTCACCAAAATACTTGTTGTCAATTGTCAGGTGATCATTTGAAGCCTTAAAGTAAATAGGACTAACCAAAAGTAGGCTACAGCTAGATATCAGATTCAACAATTAAAGTTTAAACGATCGGAGAAATTGAATACTTTTTAAAAAGGTTAATTAGGCAAAGGAGTTTACATTGTTTTGTTCATTTATAACATTTTTGGGTTTCATCACTCTTCTATCGGGAAATAAGGCAGTCATTTTGTAATAAGATATTCCAATTGTTATTTTCACCGGGATGTTAAGACCTGCATTTGGAATAGAGGAGTGCCGAAGTCACACTTTTCCGTAGTTTAGTCATAATAGTACTTAACAGGTATCCGATCATTAAAAAAAAAAAAATTATGATTGTATGGTCATAATAAGATTTTGCATTGTAATATATTGAATTGTGTATTATACAGTACTTCCTTAGGCGTTAAATTGTAAAATTAACTATCGCCTTTTGAGATTGAAAAATCACCTGGATTCATTCATAGATCACAGATTTGTAACTATTGGAACAAAATAAGATATTTAAGTAGAAAATACGCGCCAGATTTATTCTACCTAGCTTACATAAACAACATATTTGAAAATATAGCACAACAGCAGAAATATTTCAAAGTTTACCCAGAGCTGCCGTCAGGATTATTAAAACTTCTCTGAGAAGTTGTTCACTGAATCACTCTACAGACGTCCATGAGCACGATAAGGTGTAAGCGTTGACACCTGCGAACAGTACAACATAACCAGCTGCAACCTAACCTTACAGCACCACCTTCTTCCTAAGTGACCCCCTTATCCCAATTGGCCTCACTATTGGCTGAGCCACTTCCTTTGATGTGTTTTTCAAGCCCTTAATAATGAGTGTTTTGGGGGGTTAGCCACGTTGCAGCCTTTTACACGTAAATAATCCACGCCTTTTCCGCTTGTAAACCACGTATTTTGTAGGTTAAATCAGTTTCCTCTGTTTTTTTTTCTTTTTTTAAAGATAGCATTTCAGTATTAACGTGTTGAGCCTAGTCTTCGTTGTTAAAATTGCTTCATTTGCACTAATTTTTTCTAGACAGGTATATTCCATTGCCTATCTTCTCCTTTACAGTATTTTCTATTTTAGTTTCTCAATTGTCTCCATTTTCAATTATTTACATTTATTTTGTACTTTTTACAAATTTCTATCACAATTTCCCTCAGCATCGTGTATAAAGATTTTCTTATTTGGTTTTATACAGTCTCTTTCATGCACTAATTACTTCCTTCTGTAGTTACTATATTGTGGTACAGCATGATCTTTTTATATACAATCCAATTTTCTACTGACCCAGTGACCATATCCCTGTTTCAGCTATCAGTCCCCCATATGGTGTTGTCGAGTGTTGTTTCACCATTCCTTTCCTTATATTATATATTATATTATATTATATATTATATTATACTATATTATAATATATTATATAAGTGTTACACTTTGGTAATTCACCTCAAATGTGGCTATAGAGCATTATTAGGGTCAAATATCATTCCTTGCTTTGCCCTTCCCTTACACTATAATTCCTCCGTTTTCCCACTGGGATGTCCACTACCCACCACCGCTCTTCCTAACTTGTTAATTGTATCCCAACATTTTCCCCAACTCTTTAATTGCCGGGTTAATTACCTGGCAATTTTGTCAAAGGATTTTAATGCAGCTCTAAATTATAGATATTTTGATGCCCCCAAGTATTTATTATATAACCTAAGACAGCGTTGAGAGTAATCAGTTGGTCGGCTAGTTATTTTCCTTGCATTCTCCCTCACCGATATTTACTGAACCAGGTAGGTTTAGAGGGAGAGCCGTTTCAAAGTATAGTGTAATTTACTGCTACTACGTTAGCTAAACATTGAGGCTCGCCGAAAATTAACTTACACGCTGCCTGCTACTGTTTTCGTTAATTCACAGTTTATTTTCTTGATTTGTTATGGGAAAGAAAGGACGCAAATTCAACAATAAACGTGGAAATGGAGGAAATAAATTTGAAGTAAGTATGACCTGCTGTATTTTGTGTAGGTTAGATCAGTCTTGCCCACTCTACAGAGCCCATTGCTATGGGAACCGTCCACATTTTGTAATTACCTATAATAGCTTAATTACATGCTAGACATGATTAAACACAATAACTATCCGGTAGGTTGTTAATGAATTATATACAGTAATCCACAGGATATTCTTGTTTAATTTTTGATACATTAATTTCTAGCATAACAAATAAAGGTTCCTTTGTAGAAGGACGGACAGGACCTCTTGCATGTATATAACACCATCTAATCTTTCATACCTAACCTAACCTGCAAGCTTTGTACTTATCCAATAGGGTGGCTAATGCCTCCCTGCAACCCCCCTCAGACTGCCATATTTATAGCAACAGGGTTAGAAATAAGAGAATTATGGTGCTTGACAGTCAGCATATGTACACAACTAAATTTCCCATTTGAAATGGACAATTGCTGATTACTTTCTCATTTTTTTTTGGTAAATAAACGCCACTTTAATTTTTAGTCACATACATGAACACTCTAATTTTCCTACACATTATCTTGAGTCTTATGCATTTCTGACTGTGAGTATTGGAGCAAACCACCCATTCATCAGTTTTTGGAGCCCCCTTATGGGGACCCCAGTTTTTTGGTGCAGATATACCAAAAAAGAGTGATTTGAAGTAATAAAAATGCATAATAAGTGCAATATAACCAGTTGGAAAGATGTATGGTTAGTGTTAGTGCTGTATAATAATTTCAAAAGTTATGACTGAAAAAGTGTTTTAAAACAAAAACTAACGCCAGAATACCACCTAACCTAACCTAACCTACGAGCCGTATCCTTACCTACCAGGGGAAGTTATGCCCTCTGTGGCCCCCCTTAGACTATCATACCCTTACCTACCACCCCTTACACTGCCGTATCCTTACCTACCCCTTAGATTGAATTTGCTTCAAGAAATAGTTGAAATGTAGCCGTATTGAAGGCTAGAGGTGGTGATAACTTGCTTAAAGATCAATTCAAGAATTGAAGAGTACTGCTGTATATATTCAAAGTTGGTTAAATTTACAGTTTACTAGTAGGGTAAAGCTTGAGTTTTGACCTAAAAATAAAATTTTCTTTATTTCGTGAGTGTTTTAATGGAATATGGCCTATACTGTATATCTAATGTAAATGAATATGGCAAGACCAAAGGGGCCTCTAGCCTCTCCGACTTAGAGCTAATGTGACATCGCAAAGTCATAAAAACTTTCGTTATACACCCCTGCACACCTAGCCTATTTTGGCTATACCCCCCCACACACCTAACAGTAGGCTACAGTTAACAATAAATGTTGGGCTGCAATTCAAATGTCCAAGTAGTAAACAGTTTTAAGCTTTTTACTAATAAAAAACTGGTAGGTTATAGCACTAGGATACATACATAATACACACTTGAAGGTTTTAAAGAATTAAATATGGTAAGGATAAAAAGATAAAAGTCATAATAATACGTACACATTTCATTACTAATTTATGGAGCAAGGAAATAATATAAAGACCAACTTTTTCTTATTGGGAGTTGTGGGTTTGGAGTGAGAAGGTGGTTGTGTTATCAAATGTCAAAAGATAAATATTATGTCAGATTAGCTTATTTAACAAAAAAGCATGTATGAAATATTTCATTGAACCTTTTTTTGATGAAAAATTAAGAAAGAAAGAGAAAACAGGTGTTGTTGCTATAAAAATGTGTTACTTTGGTGTTTGTTCTGTACAAATAAGCAGTCATATTGTTGATAGGTTGATAGTAAATGAGACCAGCTGATGAAAACACAATTGGGAAAAAAAATTAGTTAATGTTAAAATTCAAGCAAATGCAATAGAGAAAAAGTTATGATAAACCATTAACATCCTTATTTAACTATTGTTTTCCCTGTTTCTTGGCCTGACTCCATGCCATACCATGTTGAAATCCCTTAATAAACCTTCTTATCCTTATTATCCTTACTTTATCCAGAATTCAAAGTTGAAGATGTAAGCATGGGGATTAACTGCTTTCTTTTGGAATTACACTGTGAATATTTCTTGTATTATCACGGTCATAAGTGACAAAGGGGAGCCTCCCGTCCTACTTCTTCCTGGGGAAGCGACTGTTACGGGGGAAATGGTTGCCAGTATATCTTGGGCAGGCAGAGGTGGAGGTGGCAGAAACCTGTAAGGAGGTTCGTGTACTTGCAGACTATCCGGCGGGTAGGTGTGCTGGTTGAGGGGCGTGAGCTGGTCTCGGAGGAGGATCTCTGGGACGATGGGATTCTTGCTTCACCGAAGAGGCCCTGTGGAGCATCGTGTCCTTACTGGCCTTGCGCCACTTCGCTATGGTCTCTTCCACCAGGTGCCCTGGGAAGAGGGACTCCCCTGTGACCGAGGAGTTCCTGAGAATCCGATCTTCCCTGTCCGGCATCTTCTTGGGCAGTTGGTACAGGACGGTGTCCCTCCTCCGAAGGATTCAGTTTGCCCATTGGGTGAGAACCTGGGCATTCAGGAAGTGTACCGCTCTACTCCCCAACAGCACAAGTTCTCGGAACTGTTCCCTTTCGGCATCAGAGGTTAGACGTTCCATGATAAGCAAGGATACTGCTGCCGTCCATAGATCCAGCCAGGAGGTAACTTGGGAGTGGCCTCTTATAGATAGAAGTTTATCACTCCACTCAACATATTGTCTTCTGAAACACCCATGGCGAACGCTGCAAGATTGCTCTCCACTGACCTGTGTCTCAACGGGAAGCCTTCCGGGGGCATAGAAACACCTTTCGCGACCCATCGGTGGTGGAAGGAGCTTGCTGAAACAATGCGACCAGAGGGAATTTTTCAGACCTGTGATGGCACTCTCTAGGTTGACGAGGGCATGAGAGGTGGCTTGCGACAAGGGCAAGGTCAGGTGCTGTCTAGATTCTACTGGGGCACAATACAAGATCTGCACCGGCGAGGTGCCCTGTGGAGTGACTGAAGGAGTTGGGTCAGGGGTGCTGTTGCACTGACGTATTAAACCGATGACCCTTTCCCTCTTGAAGGCAGAAGCCTCGTCCAGGAACGTATGGTCCTCCCCTGGTCTGAAGGAATCCCCTTCCGAGTCATCTCTGCAAACTCTTGGCTCCCTCTGAGGCGAAAACTTCCCTGGCGGCGGTGAGGATGGTGTAGCGGAACATTCCCAGGACTGGGACCCGACCGGTGAACGGTGTCCACTGGAGGAAACTTTTGGCCAGTAGGGATGTGTCGGGATAGCGGCGACCGCGAAGTTCTGAGGTGGGACAGGCGGAACAAGACGGGAAGAGGAGGGGAATATCTCCACTAAGGAGCCTCTCCAATCCCAGGAAGTACGGTGACCGCTACTCATGCTACGCCGACGATGATCACGGGTGGGTGGCGACAAGTCCCCACGACTACCACCGTCATGATACTTCCTCACTGGAGAGAGAATCTCGAGAGAAGGGGACCTGTATCGTTCCCTCTTTTGCCACTCTGAACTGCCTTCTCCCTTCGAGGAGGGAAAGCCTCTCCAGTCCGGACGAGAACCTGGGAAGGCTCAGCCGATTGCCTCTTACTTGAGTGGCACAAGACTCACGGTCTGGTGTAGGCGATGTCCTGATAGCAGGCCAGAAAGCTGGACGTTCTTCCAGGGAGACCTAAAGTTGGTGGGGGGGAGGACCTGCCCAAGATCCTGGCTGCCAGTCTGGGGAATTCAGGAAACCTTGCTGAAACGGCGAAGGTCCTAAGGGGTCTGTGGTGGCCACGTGGTCCCACGGCGAGGTGGCGGGAGCGGTGATAGTGCATGGTTTGGGTCGGCCACGTGGGCCGATATCGAATCGGCGAGAAGCGAAGAAGTCTCTTGGGCTGGGGCGAATACGCTGTATAACGGGGAGGCAGCGAGGCAGGTAGTCTGGGGGAACCCGCGTGGTCTTCGTCGCAACCTCTGGGTGTACGGCTGTCCGCGAGGTGAAACACGGGACCACTAACACTGACTGAACATTCACCATGGGGGGGGGGTCCTCTGAACTAAGATGGGCCCAAACTGCGAGAAGGATGTCCTCGACGGAGATACCAGGAGCCACCACCGAAGTCCCTGCCAAAGGAGTGCCCCCTGATGCACCGTGTTCACCAAAAGCACCTAACGAAGGAGGAGGCGGCACGGGAAGGGCAGAATTCAAACTTGTTGAGGAGCTGGGACCGGCCCTTGAGTCGTGACTCTTCCTCGATGGTGACCAGTCCTTTTTCATCTTCTTCTTTGTCTTGGTGGCCATCAATTTTCACTGGAAATCAGGCCAGTTCTCACACTCGGGGCATGTGTCCTCTCGAGGACAAAGATGACCCCGACACAAAGAACACAAAGCATGGGGATCTATATCCATGTGCGAAAGGAAGGAACCACACAGGTTGATAAGGGTATACATCTATATGCCTAAATGAGTCGATCCACTTTTGTCTTCGCTTGTATTGAATGTCCATGTATGTGGTGCTTCTCTTCACTGTCTTTTAATTTGACTGCTGTATTTTTCCATTTTCCTCTTGATAGTAAGCATTGTACTTTGCAGAAGTGCTCTGGTAAAAAAGGTAAGACTTTTAGGAGATTTTTGTCAGACTTGTTCGTAGTTCATTCCTTTGAACAGATTTCCCTCTTTGATAAGAGTTGGTTGTGGTCACCTTTAGAGTGAGAGATGTTTATAAAGAAGAGGATTGTTCATTTGTATCATGCCTTTCAAGTGGGAATTTCATTCTGCTATTCTCCTTTTTGACATTATATTGTATAGTAATTAAGAGCTAGTTGTCTTAAGGCACTCTTGTTAAATTCATCAATGTTAGTTATTATTGGTGATCTTTTCCTCTTCTTTTTGTTAAAAACTTGATTTCAACTGTTTTTATGTAATTACTGTATATGTTAGTGAATCATAATTAGTAAAGATGTAACAGTTAAGGTTAAGTTACTTTTTCAGATGTATACTTGTGTATAGAATTGTGAATGCATATTAACTAAAAGCATAAGTGCATAGTTATCGGTATATACTGTAATACAAAATAGAGCAGAGCATACTCTGTTATACAAGAAGAGAGAATAAGTTAACTTATTGTAAAATAAGTTAGTTTTTGAACCCTTGTATAATACAGTAATGGATCTTTGTCTTTTCAATTTGGTGTTATGTATATATATATCTGAGAATGATAAGTTTTTTCATTGTAGGAAATTATTTGCCCCTATGGTGTTTTTTTAATAATTTTAGTGATTAACCTAAGTGAAACTAATCCGTACAGTATTTCTATTTGGTTAATGGATGATTTTGTTTTCAGAAACCTAAAAGAGAGAGGCCAAAGACAGATTACGTTGTGGTGGTTCGAGAAAACTTAGATTTTGAGAAATATTACAAGGTACAGTATTTTCTGTTGTTATAAAACTGATGCTTTTTAGATGAAAGTTCTACATACAATGTATATTGATGTTAGTTTTTTATATTACTTGTAAACATATCTTTCATACTTTAAAGTAAGGATGTCTTCAGTGATGCTGTAACAACCATTGAAGAGTTTGTAAGATAGGGGAACAAATTGGAAGGCTGTCACAGAATAGCCACTTTTGTCTTTGGTTGCCCAACAGGTACAGATGTACCATTGCATTGTTTCCTTGACTGTTGGATCTTTTTTATATTTATTTGTGATGTTTTTATTTTGTACTCAAGCTTGTAAGCGGAAGCGTACTGATAGGTAAGCATGTGGTGAAGGGAATTTTGTTCATATAAAGTTATAATCCTTCAAAACTCCATGTGTTATGTACCATTGTGAAGGGGAGACTGTAAGCCACCTCCTTTCTCTTTTGCAGTGTTGTTCTTGCTATCCTGATCATGGTAGTTTCTCTGCCTTGGAAGGGAGTTGCTCGATTAGGACTGAGTGTTGCCCGTACCTGCATGCTCGATAATGAAAATTATTCATTTGATTTGCTCATCCCTTTGTTAGTGTTAATGAGTGCTCCCTGTACTCCATTTTTTACAAAACACCTTGTGTAATAGTTTGTGTTGTGGCGTAGGAACCTCTTCTAATGAGGAAGCACAGTCGTTATCAATAATCCAGACCATAACTCTTCTATGACAGCTAATTTCTTCTCCCTCATCCATTCCCCTCATCGGACATATTTGTGTGGGAAGGCCTTTTGCTAAAAGTTCTTCGGGACTTACTGCTATTGCTCTCCTTCTTCAGGAGGAGATGTCAGGATGCCTGAAAACTTTAAATCAATCAATCAATCTTCAGGAGGAAGTGACAGTACAGTACTCAACAACTATCTGGTACCTTCACAGTCAATCAAACAAATGTAAGCTGGTGTTAACCCTTTTACCCCCAGGCTATTTGGAAATTTCCAACCCTTAACCCCCAGGGGGTTATTTTTTTCCCAGCACATTTTGCAGTATATTTTTTTTAAATTGCTCTAACAGCCTTAATTTTTGTCATAGAGAGGTCGGGTTGGTCTCATTCTCTTGGAAAATGCCTGAATTTTCTCAAAAAATTATCGAAAATATGAAAAAAAAAATTTTATAACATTTTTTTGCAAGGACGTACCGGTACGTCCATGGGGGTAAAGGGATGGCTTTTGTGAAACGTACCAGTACGTCCTTTGGGGGTAAAAGAGTTAAAGTGATTGCTGTTGCACCAGATGCAGATGTGCGGTCCTCCTCAGACCAAACATCAGTACTGTAGGCCAGGGAAAGGCTGAAGTGTATTTACTTACTTTACTTTGATGGCTGCTTTTCCGGTCCCATACAGCAGGGGAACCCCGCTGTCTACAGGACCTCCACTGTCATTTTATCTACAGGACCTCCACTCGTTTTATCTACAGGACCTCCACTGTCGTTTTACCTTGTTTGTTCAGAGTAATTTAATGTTTCTTATCACATATTGTTCATTTACTGTTAAATCATCACTGTCAAAGGACTCCTGAAATAAGAAAGTCTTCAGTTTCCTCTTGAAAGCCTTAATGTCTTCAATCATTCGAATGTTTCGTGGGAGCTTGTTATAAAGTCTTGGGGCCGCATATTTAAAGGCTCTGGAGCCTAAAGTAGACATGTATCTAGGTTCCAACATTTTGAAGCCATCTGTAACTATTTTCGTGTCGACACGATTTGTTGGCTGCGCAATATGTAGCAGTTCTCTTAAGTATTTTGGATGCCCGGTTCTGATAGCTTGGTGGGATATGGTACATATTTTAAATCCAATTCTCGCTTTAATCGGCAGCCAGTGTAAATCGATTAGTATAGGGGTGAGCCTTTCTCTAGGTGGGACACCTTTTATGTCTTGCTCCTCTGTTTATTATGTTAGGTAATTTCTTAAGTTGCACTTTTGGTAAATTGTAATAGATAGAGTTGCAGTAGTCAATCCTGGTAATAACACAGTTTATCACGTTTCTTTACAGAATTTTCGTCCAGGTACTTTTTTATAAACGCAACATTTCTTAGATGATAACCAGCAGTTTTTATTACATTATTTATTTGGGCATTTAGAGACAGGTTACAGTAAAAAAATACACCTAGATCTCGAACTTTACTAGATATCGGCACCGTCATTATTTATATTCATTTGAATATCGCCTAAGTTTCTCACACTGTTTCTCTTGCCCACCACCATGAATTCAGTTTTGTTCTCATTCAATTTTAGTTGTTTAAATGTCATCCATTCTCTAACACTATCAAGGATTCGGTTTAGAGTTTCAGTAGTCATGTATATCATTAGTGGAGAAGTAAAATTGTGTGTCATCTGCAAATAGTTTAAACTTCACGCCATGCCTTTGTAGCATTTTCGATAGACCAATAGTATAGATGCAGAATAAGATTGGGCCAAGTACACTCCCCTGGGGTACCCCTCTGTTTAAGGGTTCATATGATGAATAAGAGTTTCCAATTTGTACACAGTAATTTCTACCAACTAAGTAGTCTTTTAGGTATTTGAAGGCTTGATCTTCAACGCTGATGGACTGTAGATAATTTAGTAGCAGTTCATGTATTGGTGTGCTACTGTCTTAAGCACACATTTGAGTATGAGTTGTTTTCAAATGTATTTGAATGGTTTACTGAACACATTTTAGTAGTTTTTAAGTTTTATTGTGAATAACAACTGAGTTAAACATCTCCATCACTGGAGGAAGCTGTGTTGGTCCACATGACCAATTCTGGTGAAGTTTTGATATGAACTGAACAAATTACTGATATCCCAAATATCGTACACTTGCTTTAATTTGGCTAAGTGACGGAATCGGAAGACACCTGCATCCGGTGACGTCACAAACTTTCACACGAAGAGACAATGTGTTGACACTAAGAAAGAATGACAACTTAGCATCTTACATCCTGTATACAATTTGAGTTGACCATAGCAAATCTCACGGTCAGCTCTTCCAACCAACATGACATATTACGTCATTTGTTTTAAACATGTAATATTACTATTCTAATCATTACATAAGCTCGGCCAGCTATCTCAATTTTTTTTTTACAAAAATTTAACAACAAGCCGAAACATGGTTATTAGGTGTGACTGGACATACGTATCATTCATTGTTCAAAACTAGCTATATCCAACTGAGGACGAATGTCCAAATAGGCACATCAAAATTAATAACAATAATGCATACAAAAAAGATATTACCAAAGCAAAAAGAAAAATGCATGATAAAACCAAGATCACATATATGGTACATTGCTAGCAAATGATTACATGGTACCAAAAAACAAAACAAATTCTGACTTACAAATGATTCGGTAACTTGATAAAGAATAATTGTTACCTTTGTCAGAAACAAGATACTCAATTTTTAGTGCACAAATACGAATTCCTGGTACGTACACGTACCACGGTTTCGTACATATATATATATATATATTTATATATAGGGCTGATACATTTTATTAGATGCCCATAGATTCTGTTATATATCTTATATATTTTTTTCTTTTTTTTGTTTTTTCTCTTTTCTTTTTTAACATTCCGGCTTATATATTTTTATTAGATGCCGAGAGAAAAAATGATTTATATCCTTTTTTATTTTATTTATTTTTTTAAATGTTATTTTAAATGTATTTTTAACAATGCAAATGTAGAGAATTTCTTTAATTACATATTACTAGCGTACTAATCAGCTTTTCATACAAACATCATCCTGACAAATTACTCCCTTAGCAAATGAGGTGGCCACTCATACAGCTTTGAACTGGATCAGGTAAGGGGTATTGTCAGGGCTATTCAACTCGTTCCTTTGTAGCTGCTTGCTGTGCCGTAACCTACGCCAAACAAGGATGTTCACGGCGATAAAAATTAACGCCGTTACAAATAAACCTGCTAGTAATATAGGGTGAAGAATCTCTTTGTAAGTCGGCGACAGGTGGTCCTTTTCGGTAAGTTTCATTAAGTGTTTCGCCACACTTCCTTTATAGGGGAGAGGAAGTGCGGGCGTTGTAGAGGTCCACGTGAAGTTCGCGAAGTAAGCACGTTCTCTGATGATTGTCCGTAGGCCAGTCACCATGGAATTCGGGGAAGTCCCGATACAGCCATCTGCTGCGACGAAGATGTGGTTGAAGAATGTGGATCCGTCAGGGCATGATACATTGAAGCCGTCCTTGTCGTATCGTATCCACGAGCCATTATTTAGTCTGCAATTGAATTCTTTATTGTCAAAGGGATAAAGCTTATCCAGACAATTTTCACTTGTATGGGAGAGAGCACCGTCTAGCACTATACCTAACTCGCATGAATCCATCAAGTTTTTACGGAATTCAAATGAGTCAGCTGTACATATTTTTCTATCCATTGCGTCTGAACAGTGAGTTAATTGATTTAAGTCTTTAATGACCGTATATGTTTCCTTGTCTGGGGAAATCAATACGTGTCCTGTCAAACTGGATATTACTGGATTTGAGTGATTCGTCATGAAAGTCGGAAATGGTGATATCCTGTAAGATTGCCAGGCATCAGAAGAATCAAAGGGAATTGTAATCCTAACCTTGTTATTATCTACGTTTACTGTAATTAGGCTGTAATAAAATTCTAACCTATGTTCGTCTAACAAAGGAACATAGCCTAGTTTATCCCTAGTGTTCTCCAGAACTAATTTTAAGTAACGTATAGGCAACAAATGGGGCGACAATACACCTTTAGTTGCTAACGTGATAGCTTCTACATAATCCTTGGATTTCTCAATGAAATGTGCAATTCTGTTATGTATGTGATCTATCTTTGAATCATAATACGTTAATGTTGCTAACAAATCCTGTACTTCCATAATTTGAACGATATTATCTGAATGTTCATTTAACAAATCCATAATTTTATTGATTGAAGCTAACTGATCCCTTAGTTCTGACATAATCAATTCATCTTTATGAGTCAAGAACTCAATTTTCTTATTTTGATTACTAATTTTAAGACGATTGGAAAGTCCTAAACCTAAACTTGCAACAGACCCAAAGATGCTTAATGCAGCATAAATGAACGGATTCCGTCTTTCTTTTTGTTCGTGTCCTACAGTCCACATCAAAAGGTCATAAGCCAAAGATCCTGTCTCTCCAGTCTTATTTTTTAAGTCATCAGATAGCATCTCTGCAACTTTTAATGTTGATCCAAGCAAACTCTTAGTAGTCAAATGAAAATGTCTCCTATGCAACTCATCCAATGATGCAGAAAACCTTGAAATGGCGGTTCTTAAGCTAGTGACATCATTCTCTTGAAGAAAAATTGCTTGCATATGCACTTCGACAATTACGTTGGTTGATGTAATAAAAATGTCTTCTTGTCTTTCAACTATATTGCCATATTTAAAATATATATTCTTAGTCTTAGAACTCATCCCATACGAAAAAAATGTCTGAGCGAACAATATCACTCCCAACAACAAAAAATTCATCTTGGAAACCTGTAACGAGAAAAAATATATGTAATTACTCCTGTATTAAAAAGAAAACTTTTTAGTTACAAAAATTAAAATTTTTCCTCAATTCTTTTTAATTTCTTATGTGAGACAATGGTACTATTCTCTCATCCGTGGGTTGGGCTACGTTTTGAATTCTAAACCTATTGGCCGTTAATGTTTCCAAAATGTTAAATGGGCCTTCAAACTTAGGTGTTAGTTTATAGTTGAGCCCTTTTCTGACATTGATTTGAATATAGATGTTATCACCCACGGTATATGTTTTAGTTGGTTTCGCTATTTTATCATGATTCCTTTTCATTATGATTTGTGATTCTTCTAAATTCTTTCGAAGGATATCATATCGACTTATACTTGCATTTATACATTCTTTTAAAGGATTTGATAGATTAGTTGTAGGCGTTAATACATGGAAAGGTGTTCTAACTGGGGTACCATACAATGCTTCATGCGGTGACATTTTAATTGATATATGATATGAATGATTCAGAGTACTCAGTGCCGCCGGTATTGCAATATCCCAGTTGGGGTCTGATCCCCCTAGTGTTACCCTTAATATATTTAATATCTTCCTATTTGCTCTTTCCACTAGCCCATTCGACTCTGGGTGATATATCATGGTATTAACCTTCTTTATGTTGAGGAATTCACACAATGAGATAAGAAAGTGATTATTAAATTCACCACCCGAGTCTGAGATTATCATGTGTGGAATTCCATGTTTACAAATGTAACACTCGTAAAACTTCCTAGCGCATTCAATCGCAGTTTTAGTTTTAAGCGCTATTAGTTCTGTATATCGAGTTAAAGCATCTATAATCACTAAGAGGTGCTTATTTCCTCTGTCTGACTCGTAAAATCCTGTTAACAAATCTAAATGTATTCTTTCAAAGGGTTGATTGGGAACAGGATAAGCTCCTAAGCTAACAGGTGTTTTCGTATGCCCTTTGTTTTCCTGACATGTGCGACAATTAGCTATGTGTCTTTTTATATCTGTAAGCATTGTATGCCAATAAAACAATGATTTGGCTTTCTGTGACATTAATGAGAACCCAGGGTGTCCATGTAATGGATTTGAATGCAACCAATTCAGGACAGTGGAAACAAGTGAGTTTGGTACTACTACCTGGTCGTTAGTTACATGTGGTGTATTGCGGGTTTTCCTTGTCACAGTCCTACACAGAATATTATCTTTGATTACATAATTCTGCTGCTTATACTTTATATATTCTTTTTCTTTATGATTGCCTTTCAAAGCATTTATAATTGTTTCTATTTTCTGATCTTTTCTTTGCTCAGTCTGTAACAATTCAGCACTCCAGCCTAAATCTTCTTGTTCAGATATTGTTTTTACAATAGGCATGGATGTTGATATATCTATTAATTCAGCTAAAGACTCCGTACAAGATGACACGGGGTTGCGTGATAATGCATCCGCAATGATATTTGCTTTCCCAGGTAAATACCCGATTCTTGCGCCAAAATCTTGAATGATTAAATGCCACCGAGTTCGTTTAGGGCTGTGATTGAAGCCTTTAAAGAACTCTGTTAGTGGTTTATGGTCAGTAAGAACCTTAGCGGGATAACCGTAAATTATGAACTTAAAATGCACTAGCGAATTAACAATAGCTAGTCCTTCCTTGTCTATTACTGCATACTTACTTTCGGAAGTTCTCAATTTTCGAGAATAGAAAGCTATCGGGAAAAACTGTTTATCATATTGCTGAAGCAATACCCCTCCTACTCCTAAGTCTGAGGCGTCTGTTGCAATGAAGAATTCCTTACCGAAGTCAGGAAATTTTAAGATAGGAGAACTACACAGTTCATCTTTCAAAGTATTAAACACCTGTTGATGTTGCTCAGACCATATGAAATCTACGCCCTTCTTCGTAAGATCAGTTAAAGGAGCGGCTATTATTGAATAGTTGCGTATAAAACGCCTGTAATATCCACTACAACCCAGAAATTGCTGTATTCCCTTGACATTAGTAGGTATGGGAAAATTACGTATAGCCGACACCTTATCATGGACTACTTTAAGACCTTGGCTTGACACCATGAAACCCAAATATATTAATTCTGTTTTGAAAAATTCACACTTACTAATCTTTACCCTTAAGTTATGTTGTCTTAATCTCTGTAGTACTAGTTCTAACTTACGTAGATGTTCCTCTAAGGTGTTGGAAAAGATTACAAGATCATCCATATAGGCATGCAATATATCCCCTAACAAGTCTCCAAACACTATGTTAATCATTCTTGTAAATGTTATAGGAGCACAACGTAAACCAAAAGGCATCCGTAAAAATTCATAATGTCCCCTGGCTGTGCTGAAGGCTGTGTATGGGATACTATCTTCTTCTAATGATATCTGGTGAAAGCCTTTAAGTAAGTCCAAACTGGTAAAATATTTATTCTGACCTAACAAAGACAAAATATCGTCAGTACATGGCACTGGGAATCGATCAGGGATCGTTTCCTCGTTTAGACGACGAAAGTCGACGCAGATACGCCATGTTCGATCTTTTTTCGGTACAACTATTAAAGGAAAATTATAAGGGCTATTTGATTTTCTAATGACTCCTTCCTCTAACATTTTACCTACTTCATCATTTATTTCATTCTGGAATTTCATAGGGAGTCTGTACGAGGGTACATATATAATTTTCTGTTTGTCTTTTAACCTTATTTGATGCTCGATCACATCTGTTTTCCCTAAGGATCCATCCATAGTGGAAAAGACATCTGTATATTTATTTAAAAGTTCAAAAATTTTCTGCTGAATTTCTTCGTCTTGAATGTCCTTACTGATTTTATTTTTAATAGATCGTAAAAGGGATTCATCCGCAACTGATTGAGAGTGATTGATTTCAGCAACGGTAAGAATACGATGTTTATAAACTTCTACATCCAAGATATGTTGATTTTTGTGAATTACTAAAGTGTTATTTAAATGATTACAGACTTCGATATTACATTGCTGATGTGAGCCTACTGTATAAATAGCTTGTGTGACAGACAATCCGTTGGTTTTCAAAGTATCGGAAAGGATTAATATTTCAGATCCCGGTAGTGTTTTCTTTATTTGCACTATTAAATTCGAAGGTATGTTTGGTTCGATATATTGCGTGCAAGATGATATTACGGGTGAACGAGAATTCTGCTGGGTCGCGTATATTATTTCTTTATTAGTGAGACAAGTTATTGGTTCTTCAACGTACGTTACGGTTACATTTGTCGTCTCCTTTTTATCCAAAACTGACTTTAAAGTATTAGAAGACTTATAGAATTTCCCTTTGATATACACGCCGTGCTTTGCAGGAGCTAAGATAATGTTTTGATTTCCCATAGATGGGTATCCTATAATTACAGCTGGATACATATTAATGTTTTTCACAACAACAAATGTATCGGCAAACGTGCGATTACCGACTCTGAACTGAACATGAGTTATGCCTATGACGTTTAATTCATTATTTCCTATACCTGAAAGTCTAATTCCTGATTTTTCAATCGGAAAGTTCGAAAACAACAAATGATGCGTCTTCAAATCCATAATATTACGTGGACTACCAGAGTCAAAAAATAACGTAAAGGATTTGTGTTCTAAATTTACAGCATATAAGGTTGGCCGTAACTCATTTTGGCTTATTATTGTATGAATTCGTTGCAAATCTACGGGAGCATGCACTGTTTTACTTAATTCGGCCGTGTGTTTCATAGGAAAATCTATTGTCTCACAATTATCTGATAAAACATTAAATTGATTATTCAATACTATTGATGTTGACATAAATGACCTTGACCCAACATCACTCTCTTCCCCTCTAGAGTTAACTATGTGGTATTTGCTTTGCTCTGCACATTCTGAAAATTAGGCTGACTTTGCGAGGTCTGGTTTGACGGCCCAGGCTCAGCGATATTTGAAGAAGTGTTTGTTTGTTTCGGACTCTGAACTGCATTGACATTTTGTTGTTTCTTCTTATTGTTAAAATGAGGATTTTTCTTTTTATTTCCATATGGAACTGACTGTGGAATTGACTGTGTATTTCTAGGATATTGTTGTGTCTTACGCGCGTAACATTGACTATAAGAATGTGATCCTGTGTTGTGAACTGAACAAAATTTCGTTCTACAGTCTGCGCTTATGTGACCTTGACGTTTGCAGTTGTAACACGTCACTCCCGCTACTGGATTATTAATTACGTTCACTGTTTGTGGTTTTGTTTCATTCTTAGCAAAAACTTGAGTTAACACGGGATCGAGATCTGGACACTTGGACATGTGCTTCTTTATCTGTTTATAGACATCCAATTCCGTACTTGCAGGCATTAACTTCTTATCAAAGCACCGCACTAAAGCTTCAGGCAACATAAGTGTCATGCAAGTTAAATACATTAATCGTAAAAAATCTTTCACGGAGATATTATCGTTAGTAACCCAAGTGGAATTACCTAAAATGTCCTGATATTCGTTAAGCCTATCAGCTATGAGAGCTGCTCTCTCAACAACATTAAGCCGATTCATAGTGGCTTGATTAAGTGTATTTCGTAACGTTAACACTACATCCAAAGCTTCCTCACCCCCATAGATCGCGCGTAACCTAACTTTGAAATCATCCCAAGTAACTGCTTCCTGAAATGAAACACCTCTTAAATACGCACTCGCATCCCCCTTAGAAAAATCTATAAAACTTTTAGCTTCTTGTAATTGTACAAAAGGATCTACGATTTGTTTGGCATTTAAATGGGCATCAACGGATGAAATCCATGACTCCACATTTTGTGGCAAGAACCCGTTGACACGGCCTTGAAAAGGAAGGATTGCTGACCTGGCATTTACAAGCGTCACAATTGGAGGAGGATTAGCCTGGCCTACACCACTAGGTCCAGGGGTAGGGCTGACAGGAGGAGCCATGACTGCTGTATTCTTTTTTTTTTCTATCTCTTTGACCCCTTTCAATCCTATCAAAATATCTATATGAGTACAGACGCCCACTGCGTAAACGCATATGTATAATAAAATTCCCCCAACAATGTTACTAATCCCAATACATTTCCCCCCAAGAGTTTATGAAAGAAAAAGGAATTAGCACAAAGAAAGAAAAATTCTAAATGAGAATTCGGAGTTTCTTATAACAAAGTTTAGGAATTCACTCACCCCAGTAATAATTGACTAACGACTTGTGATAACTACACTTCACTGCACAAACTGAAATGAATACAAAATCTCTGTACTTAGCTTATATATGAAGTCGAGTCGTCCCTCTCTCTCTCTCTCTTGATGTTTTGTTAGCGATGTCTCGTTCTAGTTTCTTGTAGAATGTAGGTCTTCCTGGATATGTTTTGCAATAGTTGAATGCCAGTCCTTGGGTTTCCTAGGATGTTGATTGAAGATTCTATTTGTATACTAACATATGTTGGTGTTAGCATTTTCGTTGGACTTAGTCAAAATTGTAGATTCTTGTAGATAGTTTTATTTTGAAGTCTTGAAGATCATTCTCTGGTTTCACAGCTTTTATGTTGAAGTCTTGAAGATATATCTCTGGTTTTACAGCTATTTATTTTGAAGTCTTGAAGATATTTCTCTAATTCTTAGAGTTTAATCGCTGTCTTTGAGTTTAATCGCTGTCTTTGAGTTTAATCGCTGCCACCATTTATTGGTGTGCTACTGTCTTAAGCACACATTTGAGTATGAGTTGTTTTCAAATGTATTTGAATGGTTTACTGAACACATTTTAGTAGTTTTTAAGTTTTATTGTGAATAACAACTGAGTTAAACATCTCCATCACTGGAGGAAGCTGTGTTGGTCCACATGACCAATTCTGGTGAAGTTTTGATATGAACTGAACAAATTACTGATATCCCAAATATCGTACACTTGCTTTAATTTGGCTAAGTGACGGAATCGGAAGACACCTGCATCCGGTGACGTCACAAACTTTCACACGAAGAGACAATGTGTTGACACTAAGAAAGAATGACAACTTAGCATCTTACATCCTGTATACAATTTGAGTTGACCATAGCAAATCTCACGGTCAGCTCTTCCAACCAACATGACATATTACGTCATTTGTTTTAAACATGTAATATTACTATTCTAATCATTACACATGCACCACTGTATCAAAAGCAGCACTGAGATCGAGCAGTATTAAGATACCACATTTATTTTCATCCATCATTTCTAGCATATCATTTACAACAGAACAGATGGCTGTCTCCATAGAATATAGTTTTCTGTTAGCAGATTGGTTGTCAGGCAAAGCTTCTATTACTTCTAAGTGGCAGACTAGTTGTTCAAGAATTACATATTGAAGCACTTTTGAAACAAAGGATAGATTTGAAATAGGTCCATATGAGCTTAATTCCTGGTAGTCCAGTGCATTTTTCAGAACTGGTGTGACTGTAGCCATTTTCTCAGATTTAGGAAACTTACATTTGCCCACTTTTCTCTATATTGTTCTTATCATGATATGGAGGATTGTTCCATAAGCTGGTGCAAGCTCTGTGCTGTACAGAAATTGACATCTGACCATTACCTTTGGGATTGGGTAGCAATTCTGAGCTTGGTGTTACAGTCACCTCTGTTTTATAAGTTACCGGTGAACTGTTGTATCCAGAACGATTTCCATCACCGTATGTTAGGCTGATGCGGGTATCGTTTACGTTATTCCTCTTGCTGTTACAGAGCATAGCCAATGGAGCTCGCAAGTCAACTGGCACCTGTGAGGTCGGTTAGTGTTTGTGGGCTTGGGGTGATAGCTACCATTGCTTATGTGAAAGGTGTTACGGATTCTGTTCACTGACCGGTACCTTTGCGGTTAGTGAGCACAAGTATCAGGTGATCGGTTCTTCTAGATCGAAGACTAACTACTTGGTGATTGAGTGTAGGGACCCACCATCATGTTAAGCTAACTTCCTCCCTGTATTCCTCTTCCCCTTTTGATTTTGACAATTCTTCTCAGAAAAAGCAGTTGAAGTTAGGGAAGGACAAGCATAAGAAGTTCCTTTGGACTTAGAGTAATGTCTCCTTTCCTTTGAGAGATAAAGACCATTCCCACTCGGTACCCGATCTCACAGAACACTGAGCCATGGGTCCAGTACAGCTGTACCGGCAGCTGATTGGTCTTGCTAGGGGCTGGGGCTCACCCTGAGAAGCTGAAAGGCTGTGTGGCTTTGTCCAGTCACGCAGGCTGCAGGGGATCATGCGTGGCCGTGAATGATCACGGAAGACCAACTACCTATAGGGTTATGGCTGATTGGCCCAGATGATACTGATCACGGCACTGACTAAATTATCGAGATGTTTGCGTTTGTATATGCTTTCAATGTTTATGTGGACACAGGACAGCTTCAGTTTCTTTCCTTTGGTACATTGAAAATTTGGTCCTGCCCTCTAACTTGTTGTGGACTGTTCTAAACTGGTCAGTGATTGGTCCCTGCTCTGAGCTTCAAGAGCATTGAGCTGGGCCAACCACACCCATTCACTATAGAGAGGGTACTTTGTACCATACTTGCTCTCTGGCACCAGTCATTGTTTTCCAGACATGGAATGAGACTGTTCACAGCCTGATTCATGGTCTACCTCCCAATTATATGTTTCCAGATGAATTTTGATTTTAGGGAGAGGAAACAGACCCAGATTGGGGTGACTAACAATCTCTAGCCTTGAGGTACCATTGAATCACAGTAGCATCTTTTGGTCTGGTCTTTTGAGGAAGACCGCACCCAAGCCTTTGAGGGTGGCCATTCCATTTGGCTCAGGTTTGAAGAACGTCCCACCCTTCTCAAAATCCTAGCAATGACCACCTGCCTCTTCCCCTAGATGAGGTTTAAGCCTACTCTTCTCATTTTTGCCCCTCCCCGATTCAGTCCAAGAAAGATGTTAGGAGGAAGAAGTAAGGAGAGGAGTGCAGATATATGTCCTATACTGTCAGTAAGGGGTTGCCTAGCTTTTCACATTCCCTTCCTTTTCCATCCTAATTCAATCCATACCTAGAGTACCTCCGAAGATCCATCTCTGGACATACATGTATAACAAAGGTGGAACACTTGTTGAATTTGTCCACCTGACTGTTAAGTCTTTCCAAGATGAAATCATGACTTCTCTTTGCTCTTATTACGATCTGAAGATTAGGAATAAGAAGAATCTGATATCATACCCAAGCAAGGGATGAATGCCTATGAATTTTTCCCTGTACTATACTGGTATAGATAATCTTGGAGAAGTGGTGCACCTGTTTTTGATTAGTAGGAACTGCTGAACCACTCATGGTAGCAAAGAAAAGGGAGTTTTCTATATATTCTTCCTCTTCTACCAACTCCTTCCCTCTCCTATTCTCTTCTTCAGAAACTTCTTAGAAGGAAGAAGCAGCAGTAGTAGTTGCTTAGAATACTTCTCGCAAAATTTTCCTGGGAAGTAGGGAGTGACAGATCTCACCTGCTTATTGTTACTGTATGGCTCGGTTTAGTGGATTTGTAGGCTAGGTGAGGGTTACCATTGCTCCTACCTTCATCATTCCTATTGTGACATGGGAGGAATGCTTTGGCCTTAAGGAAGCTGCTCTCCCTCTTCCGTAGGAAGTATCGCCTCTCTTCCTTCTATTGGTACCTGTGAGTCCGATATGAAAAGGAATGAATAAGTTTGGTGGGTGGGCAGGCTTCCCTGTTTTAACCACTTATTGAAGAGGAAAGAAACAAAATGTGATATTCTGAATTGGTAAATAATACAGTATATTTAGTGATTTTTGTTGGGAAGATTTAAACTAGAAACTTGGGTGAATACAATTTCATTTTATTTATCAAACTACTGTACTTTAAGTTTCCATTCCAACACCGCTGAAGACATATCCGTTCTATATTTTAAAGAACTCCGGTTGTATAGCTAGTATAGCTAGGAAAAATACAAGTTACTTTCAAAATTTATTTTACTGTATTGTATTAATATTTAGTCTACCATGCTTTTACAGTTATATTAACTTAATTTTAGATGCTGTATGGCACTTCTGATATTGATAGTCTCTCTCTCTCTCTCTCTCTCTCTCTCTCTCTCTCTCTCTCTCTCTCTCTCTCTCTCTCTCTCTCTCTTTCTCTCTCTCTCTCTCTCTCTCTCTTTTTTTTTTTTAACAATGATTTAATGTTAATAAAGTACCATTTATTTGGGTTTTTACTTTAGTACTGTATTAGGATCTTTGTACAGTCTATGTATGAGAACTTTTCATCCATTTTCTAATGGAAAATTTATTTTCTTTGTTAGGCTCAGAAAATTGTTCCCGAAAATGAATGGGATGAATTCATATCCTGCATGAAGGAGAATTTGCCTGCTGCATTCCGGATCACGGGCACAAAGAAGATGGCTGAGGCCTTGTTGCATGTCATGCAAAAAACATTCTTTGAGCCGTTGTCAAAACTGATTCCGCCAGAACTTACTGCTGAGGAAATTGCTGCTGGAGAAGAGCCCATTAAGCCTCTCAAGCCAATGTGTTTACCATGGTTAGTAGATTAGACTATTTGCATGGGTAAAGGAGTATTTTTTTTTTTACCATCTGTGATAATATTGAACATTTTTATTTTTCTAATCAGCATGTGTTTGTTTTGCTTTTTGGAGGAAAATTCATGTTGTTAATTTGGTATAAGTGTGTTCCAAGAAGACACAAGCAGTCAAATAGTTGAAAAGGCATCAACATTGTTAAGAGTTTTGCAAATTATCTTTTTGGTTATGAAAGTAAAGCTATTGTATTGATATAGCAACAGAAGAGTGTTTGGTTTGTGATATCACACTATGTTAACAACAGTTTCTTATTTGAATGAATGGAGTAATGCAAGATTAAGGGAAAAGAACAGATTTAGATGTAAGTTCGTGGTACTGAATGAAACGTGTGCTTTGGATTGCAATGCAGTGACTGATAAATGTGGACAAATTTTGAGATTACATTTAAAGAGAACTTTAAAAGTAAAGGTTTGCTATGGTATGATCATCAGAATGTTTGGAAAGTAAGAATATGGTGTAAGTACTGTAGTAGTATGCTTAAAGGAAGAATATTTGTAGCAGACTCAAATTGGTATTTCAAAGTAAATATGTGAGTGATTATGATTATTGGGAGGTTATTCATGTAATAGTTGAAACAAGTAGGGCAGGGGCCTTCGATACCACAGTTGATGATGGTAAGTAAGTAAAGTGAAGTTCAATAGGAAGAAGTAAGACAAGTCTTATTTTTTTACAAGTTAGCAAAATGAGATCATTTTTGTACATATCGGAGAATCAGTCATTTTACTTCATGAGGTTAAGGTGTTTGAGATACAGTACATCGAGTCCAACAATAAATTCTTAGAGGGAAAATTGCCATTGGGAATATTTCCTATTGGAAAAATCCCTTTTTGAGAATTGACTTCATTGGAAAATGGCCTTGGAAAAAACTGGCTAGAGGAAAATTTCCTGTTTACTTTTAAACTATTAATATTTTACAGGAGGTCTTCGTATTACAAAAAAGATCCATTCTTAAAATGTTTCGTATGTTGGATTTATATATATATATATATATATATATATATATATATATATATATATATATATATAACATACTGTGCGTGCATGTAGTACATTCATATTGTATATGTGTGATATACTTTAAAAGTACATACTGTACACAGATTTGTCTGGTGGCATTGCATCTTATTCTCATCCAAGATCTTGTAACACCTCACAGCATCAATGACCTCTATGGGCACCTTCATAATCCTTTTCATTCTTGGATCCTCTTCTCAAAATTTGCCATTGCTCTCTCTAGCAGATCAAGACCTTGGCTGTAAATTTCTTAGGTCAGGGCTGTGGTTGTCTTTCTCTTCTGCAGTCACCTGGGTCTTCAGGTCAATGAGGTCCTTAACAGACAACTCTCCATGAGATTCCAGGAGCTCAGTGGCATCATCTGTATCCACCTCAAGATCTAGGTGCTAACTAAGGTCAATACCCATCTTGGTGACAGGCAGCCTCAACTGTCTCTTCAAAGCCAAAGAAATCGTTGACAATCTGGAGGCAAAGCTTCTTCTAGACACCATTCATGTTGGTTTGCTTTATCTCATCCCGTGCTTCAGCAATGTTCTTGATGGCATCTCAAATGTTGTAGGACTTGCAAAACATTTTGAGGATCATGTCATTTGCTCTTGCCTCCAAATCCATAGCAATTGTCCTACAGAGGTTGTAGGACTTGACGGAAGGAATTAGCCCTTGGTCCATAGGCTGTAGCAGGGAAGTAATGTTAGGTGGCAAGTAAACCACCGTGACAGTCAGATGGAAGTAGCTGAGTTGACAGAGTGACCAGGAGCATTGCCTAGCAATACCAGCACCTTAAAGGATAGGTCCTTTTTAGCACAATACCAATCAACCTCAGGCACAAAGTGTGTGAAAAACCAGTACTCTGATAAGGGGGTCACTCTTCCAATTAGACTTAAAATAATTTTGGGTAGCTGACTCTTCCAAACCACCTTGAGATGCCTGGGGTTCTCAGCCTGATACACTAGCATAGGCTTCAGCTCACAGTTGCCAGAAGCAAAGTCAATCTCTCCCGGCTAACTTTGTGTCCTGGTGCCTTCTCCTTTGTAATAAAGGTTTGTCATACGCTTCCAGAATAATCGTGTCTCATCCACATTGCAGACTTGTTCAACACAAAACCCACCTTCCCTAATACTCATAGCCAACACATCAAGGAATTCAGATGTAGCTTCCTTATCAGCACTAGCAGCATTACCTTACACCTCAAGGTTATGCAAATTGGCAAGAGCTTTGAATCTCATAAACCCCCTTTACTGGCCAAAAACTCCTCATTTTCACTTCCTTCCCCTTTTTGACTCTTCAAGGTCTCAAACAAACATTTTGCCTTCTCTTTTATCACCATAAGGCTCCGTGATATACGCTGCTTATTCTGGTCGTCGAACCAGAGCATTAACAATATCTACATCTCAATCATGATACCACTGTGGTGTTACATGATAGTGTTTATTTTCATGGGGCAGATCCTTTTGTGTGCTGAGGGATGTGGTTTATCCTTGATGATAGTTGCAACCATAGAGCAACCAAGGCCTAACGTACAACGTATGTTCGTAGGGTCTCCCATTTTGATGGCATGGGCTTTGGGCTTTTCCACCACCCACCTATAACTACAGTACTGACACCTTATTATAAATTTCAACAGTAGAATTCCAGCTACGTTGTAAGCATAGTCCTATTAAAGGAGTCAAGTTTGTGTAGTTGGGGAAAAATACAAACTGTTTAACGATTTAATATATTTTGATGAATATTAACTGTCATTTGAGTTCCGTTGTACTCTTTCGACAGGTATCCAGACAATCTTGCATGGCAGCTCAATTTGACGAGAAGAGATATACGCCGCTGTGAAGCTTATTGGCAGTTGCACCAGTTTTTAATCTCAGAAACAGAAACTGGTAATATCTCACGTCAGGAAGCTGTTAGTATGATACCGCCAATAGTGTTAGGCGTTGAGCCACACCACAAGGTATTTAGTGTTCTCTCCATTAGTGTTACATAAATAGGGTTTTATTTTTGTGAACATGCTTGTAATTAGTAAATGTACAATATATAAGCCTTATATTTTAGTTTTACATTATGCATGGAAAGCTGTGGCAAATGCATGAAAATCAAGAATTTTACAATTATATAATACTGTACTGTACATTTAATTTTGTTTATTTTTTGCAGGTGCTTGACCTTTGTGCTGCTCCAGGAAGTAAGACTGCTCAAATCATAGAATTTCTTCATAGCTCTGAAGATGAATTTTTGGCTGCCATACCTCCCGGAATAGTGGTTGCTAATGATGCAGACAATAGACGATGTTACATGTTGACTCATCAGACGAAAAGGTTGCAGAGTCCTTCTATTCTGATCACCAACCATGATGCGGCATTTATGCCAAATTTCCATCATCATCGGAAAGGTAATGATTTTAGGGGCTTTAATTTTGCCTTTTTTCAACCTGTATATCCATTATACATTAACAGCATACTCTTATAAAGTCACACATACTATATCTTAGATAGAATATGATAGAATTTTGTAATCATGAAATTCTTAGTGCATTATATAACATTAGCTTGTTTTATCACAATTCCATCTATTATACTGTATACAAATTACCACATTTGCTTTCTCGACTATTCCTATGTTCAACTTTTTTTTTTGTCTAACAGACTAAAGGAAATCTAATGTTATGATGCATGCTTTATCTAGAAGCACAAGTACCCATAATCACAACATCACTATTTGTCACTCTATAGCATTGCTAATAACTTGCACAAAATTATCCAGCTAATTTCCTTTGCAAAATCACCAAGTATTAGTTTCATCTTATAATGTATGTTCTGATACAAATACAAATCTTTGTCCTTTACATAGGAGATATAACAGCGAAGTTGGAGAATATGACATTTAAAACATTTATAATAAGATGTAAACAGATGGCCTCTTGGAGTTGTCAGTAGACACTCCAAGGAGGTTACCTGTCAGGTGAGACTACCTCAAACAGACTCATCGACATATTTTTTATCTCAACAACAAGCTCTTCAGTTGACTGCATGGAGACTATCCACAGTTTCTCCAGGGCTTGGGGAGTCTTTAGGCAGGTAGCCCAGCAAGTTACCTTCACTCAAAGGTCTTCCACATGTGTAAATTTGGAAAATTTTCAGAAATCAGTGTAAGGATTTGAAACACCATCTTGAACCCGAGAGTTGCCTAGGCCACAGATTTCCTGCTCGTGTTTCTTAAAGGAAAATGTCTGGTTGTTACAGACTTATGTTATCATCAGTCTCCTGATTTGCTTTTAGGGAGAAGTTTAAGGACCACGTCATTACAGATATCATTAGTTCTTTTGAGATAGAAGTCTCTAGAAGGATGATTTCAGCTCAATCATGGCACTTAGATGGGGTCTTTAAGCCTGTAAGTTGAGAGCTCTACTAACTGCTAGCATCAGCAGATCACGAACAGTATCCATGAACGTGCTTTTCATAGTGGCCTTATCAACCACAAAGAAGGTTGGGGAATTACAGGACTTATAGCAGGGTTAGTATGGAGGGAAAGGGAATTTATTTTGAACTACTTGTATTATTCATCATGAATATATTTTAAATTAAGAAATTATATCAATAATACGTCTATCATATGTGTCCATTATCTTGATACATTAGCGGATCCTTCAGATCAGCAGCACAGCCGATCACAACCAAAGGTAAACAAAAAAGTTGCTAAATGTCAATTATTAAAATGTTTCCAGAATATAAAGATAGAATGCAGTACAATACTGCTCTAATAGAGCTTATGATATCCTATGGAATAAGAAAATTAATAATGATATACAGTAAGAAAATATTGATAAAATATGATTTAAAAGAGTGCCAAATCATGACACAGCGTAATAAATCTATGGAGACTTCACTTTTTGAGTTCAACATACGTCCAGATTGACTTACAATGCGTCTCTGTGTCCTTATCTCGGTCGTAAGTCAACGACTACCTGTATTAGGAATATTATACTAAGTGCATCCACTAGTTCATCAAATTAATGGAATTATAGAGAGTGCTATCATTATGTAATGTGAGCATTGTTTAATTAACTGATATATAATTATATCTTATCATTCAGGATTTAGTGTGTATATTATGCTTATGTAATTGGGATACAAAGTAAATGAAATTAGAGGCAAGTTATGGCAGCAAGATCTATCAGCAGATGTTGATTGTGCATTTTTCAAATGTATACCACAAACACAAAAAATATCCGAAAGAATCTATTATTTTTTGGGGGGAACTCAAACCACAGATGAATATCCCTCTACTTGCACACTGCACAAGAGTTCTCAGGATCACACTTTCTCCCTTTGCTTAAAGGAAACAAGTAGAGGTCTTTTATCTAACAAGCACATAAATGCATTACAAGCTTTACCCCCCAAATCCTCTCAATTAGCTTAGGCTTTTCCAAACTGGTGCTAAGAGTCTTGGGTTAATTTTAATGAAGGAATATCCTGACTGACTAGGCTGTCTCACCCTTTTTTTTTTCCTGGTGTTAGGGCAGTGCAAAGAGAAGTACTGATAAACTTACTGTAAAGGAAAGATTCTTTGTTAAGGAAAACCCAAAGCTATCACAAAAGGAACACAACAAGAATTTCAAGTTTCTACAAAACTTGCCTTGATATGAAATGCTACTTGAAACTCGGAAACAAATTACTTGCATACGTAGAACTCCCGAAATCCAAGAATAAACAAAGCACTTTATGATAGCTAAAGAAAACCTAGCTGATTTATCTAAATGTTCCCTAAAGCATTTTCGACAGAAAGCCACATTGTTAATTTTTGAAAAAAGAATTGATAGTATTTTAAGGTGAAATTATATAGTTTTAGAGTGCCTCAAACTATAGTTATGCAGAGTATTGGAAGCAGCATATACTGTAGCATTCATTAGAAGTCTTAGTAGCTCAACAGAATTAGTTAATGGAATGACAGAAGGTCAGCCTGTCTGTGGTGAGGCATTTCGACTTTTTATGATTTGACTATACACAGTTTCACAGTTGTTAAAAGTAACTTGTATTGAAAAAAGGATTTTTTATAGTTTTATTTCGATTTTATATGCTGATGATGTAGTTAGGAAATAATCAAAGAATATTAGTTATATCATGTAATTACTGTATATCATTTGGCAAGTATGCCATAGGCTATTATAAAGTTTGCAAAGACCTTGCAGACATTTCTCTTCATAATATGTACATTTAAAGGTATACTCTAATAAAAAACAACCAAGAAAATTTTAATTTTTAAAAATTTATGTATACAGTACTGTATCTCTTAACGTGGTGCGATATTTGCAGATGGTAGCACTGGACCATTGAAGTTTGATAGAATCCTCTGTGATGTCCCATGTTCAGGTGATGGTACAATGCGAAAAAACTTTGATGTTTGGGGCAAGTGGAACCCTGCCAATGGTGCAAACCTTCATGGGTAAGCTGAAAATTAAGTTTATAGGAATGTCTGAAACTTAACAATGCAGATCTATGGTTGGATAGACATATCTAGTATGTGATGCTGACTTTTCTGCTTATCTTATTTTGAGGTACTAAATTTACCTCCAATTTAGAGGATTTTCTGAAATTGTATTTTGCTCTGTACTCTAGACTTCTAATGTTTTGTAATACTGTATGTACTGTACTCTGTTATTGATCAAGCATGGCTTCTAAGTGTCTTGGGAACTTAAGGTAATTTAGGTATTTTCTTTTTAATTCTACTTTGCATACCATTTTTGAGAATAATTTGATAGGTAAATTTATCGAACTCTTAGAATGATCGTTCCCTTCTTGGTTTGCAGATTCTAACATTGAGGAATATTTTACTTACTGAATTGATATAACAAAGTTATGAAGTGTTTTTATAATCACATCGCAAAGAGAGAGAGAGAGAGAGAGTGGAGTTGTCATCAATAACAGCTAGAGACCCTTGTGCTATGCTTTTGGTATGTCCAGCCTACATTTTCCTTTGAAATTGTGTGGTTGAGTATAATTCAAATGATCCATCCCGTGCAGAGAGTCTGTATCAAAAATCTACATTTCAGGGGCAATGTGTTCTGTATTATTTTTTATAATAAATTAAGGAGTTTTTTTATTTTTGTGTGAATAATTTTATTCTTTCAAAGCTTCCTTTATCTTCATCTGGTGGCTTCTTCATTACTGTATTTGATAGATTTCTTAATTTGCAAAATCTAAAAAGTAAAAATGTCTGTACTGGAAACTATTGTTATAAGGGTCATACCTTAAAAAACAACTAGATATCTTCCATACTTCAGATGGATTTTGCAAAATAAGTTTATTTGGTGAATCTCACCTGTATGTTACATTGCTTACATCTACGAAGCGTGTTCTTCTCGACTGTAAAATAGATATAGTAAATTTTTCTATCAAATCTAACCTTTTTTCTAGGAACCACCCAGTGTGAAAATGTTGTTTGATGATGTTAAACCGAAACGACAGTTTTATACTTCTATTTGCATTGATGTGTAGCTTTGGTTGATCTTCTCAATCATGCTTTTATAGTATTTTATTTTCTTGTGTATATTGGCTTATCTAGGTTTGTTTTTTGATAATTTTGGATCAGGGTTATTGTTATACTGTATTTCACACCTTATTTGTCATATCTTTTGTGTTAGCACAAGCATAATCTCTGCCTGCAACTGTCACTTTGGGAATTTTTATGGATTAATAATTCATGATGAACAAAGTGGGTAATAAAAGTTAAGGATTTGTTTTCAAGACTTAATTCTGTTGTAAAAGAAATGGAATGTATTAACCACTAATGCCCTATTAATATTTCAGACTTCAGTTAAGAATAGCACGCCGTGGGTTGGAAATGCTTGCTGTTGGTGGTCGTATGGTGTACTCAACGTGCTCTCTTAATCCCCTTGAAGATGAAGCTGTGATTAAAAGGCTGTTACTTGAAGCTGATGGGGCAGTTCATTTGGTAAACATTTCGGATCAGTTGCCAGGCCTTAAGGTAAGCGTTGTTTGTTGGTAGAAAAAATAAAAGCTTATTGGACAAGGTCATGCAACTACCACCTAATATATGTTGTGAACTTTTTATATTTGTCTGCAGTTAAGATTTCACAAACCTAATGGGGTTAGATATTTATATAATGATTGATTGTAGCTCTTATTACTATTATTATTCCTGATTGTTGCTCTTATTGCTGTTATTATTACCATGAATATCCATGTGATTATGTATAGGAAATAACACACAGTTGAGGTTGTGCCTCAAGTGCCATCTTTAAAGTATGTTTTAATCCTTGGTCATCTATTATGATTACCCAGAGATATATTTGGGTATTGTGTAAATCAATAACAATGAGTTAGTTTAAAAAAAAACGATTCTACTGGCAATTTTTTATTTGATTCTGTATCTCAGAATTTGCTCTTAAATTGGAGATCAGATATGTAATTGAACCTCAACAAGTATGTATGAAAAATCTGCTGGACTTGAAGGACACGTACTGTACTTTCAATTACCTGTGAATCAGTCCTCTCGAAAGTACTTCCGCTTCCCTTCTACAGTAAGGTATACTAGTTCAAGCCTTTGTGCTTTGGACTGTGTACTGCTTCTGAGGTGTTCACTCGAGTGTTTACCTTAGTAGCAGCTTGGCCTCACTTGCAAGGGATACATCTATTGATGTATCTTGATGATTGGCTGATTGTGGCCTCCTTGTGAGGCAGTTGCTATTAGACAGAGATGACCTACTCACATTTTGTCATAATCTTTGGATTGTGATAAACTAAAAGAAGTCAAATCTCATACCCAAGCAGAGGTTGAAGTACTTGGGCATCCTGATAGACACAGCGGCAGGGAGAGTTTTTCCATCAGATGATTGCATGAGCAAGCTCAAGGAGGTAGTGCAACAGTTACTATTCAAGACATAAATTTCAGCTCATCACTGTTAGTCTTCTCGACCACCTTTTCTTGCTGGAGAAACTCGTTCCTCACGGCTGTCTCCACCATAGATCTCTTCAGTGGTGTTTGTAGGATAACTGAACAGCCTCCATGATCTTCCTTTTCTTCCTGTTCCAATGGGGTAGGAAGCTCAGGACAGTCTTACCTGGTGGCTGAATCAGGAAATCCTTTCCTGGGGAGTCCCACTTGACTTTCCACCTCCGTCGAAGCAGTAGTGGGTTTTACACCTGAACGACCTGGTCATTTCAGGAGTGTGGTTAGAAGAAATGCATCTGCACATCAGCATCATGTAAATGCAAGAAGCCTTTCTTGTGCTGCAAGCTTTCCACAAATATGAAAGCACTTTGTAGTGTTGGTTAGCAAAGGGGCACAGTATTCTGCCCTATCTGTGAGCTGAAGCAGATGCACATCTGTCAGCCAGGTACATTCCGGGCGAGAGGAATGTACTAGTAGACACTCTGTCGCCATGGGCAGTTTGTATGGTCGAAGTGGCCCCTATATCCCTGTGTAGTGGAGAGGCTTTTAGCCGTGTGGGGTTCTTGTAATATTGATCTGTTTGCCACACATTTAAGCAAGATGTTCCCCTTGTTTTTCTCCCCCAATCCAGACTAATGGGCATTGTTCAGAGACACCTTCACACATCATGGGATAACCTGGATGTGTATGCCTTTCCTCCATTCAGCCTCAGTTGCTCTCAGATGGCCTCATGCCAAGTGGAAACCTGATCTGTTAGCGCTGCTAGTCAAGGTCCCAAGAGAACTACTCCAATCTTCCACACTCCTCTGTAAGCCACATCTTCAGAGGTACTGTACAATTCGTAAGTTGCTGGAACTTCATTGTTTGAGGCTATCCAACAGTTTCTCTGAGTGAAACGCTCAAGCGATGCACTGCACAGATATCTGTTCACCTGCAAGGGTCCTCTGCAGCTGTGTACTAGGAAAAGTGGGCTATCATCTGCGATTGGTGACGTAGAAGGGATACTTTCTCGTTTGAACCTTTGAGCAGGTCATCAAACAGAGAATTGACTTTTAAGACTGTCTTCTTGCTAGTCTTTGTGAAATAGTAGTAATTTTGATCTGTTTAGTTGCTTTTAGGTAGGAAAACCATCTTCAATGGTGAGATGCAGATTTAATTTTTTTTAAGAGGCATCTTTTACTCTTTGACTAGATAGTATTTCACTAGGCAGTAGAGTTATTCCCTATTTATCAAGGTATGCAAGTTGTATACCTTGTTCATTGTAGAACTGATCTTCATAGATATTCGGCAGTATACTTAGATAATAAATTTCTTTTCATGGGAAATTAAATCTTGATGTTGAAAGTAACACTAAGTATTGCCACATTTTTTAATCATGGAGTACAAATGTAAAGTTTGGAAATTTAGTCATAAAATAGAACAGTATGAGATTTTTTAATAACATACATTATGATTTATATTTGCTATAGATTTTGTAAAATTTCTTTAAAAGGCTTCATTTACTAATTAGGGTACATAATTCACAGTAATTAAGGATGAAATTCTCTCTCTCTCTCTCTCTCTCTCTCTCTCTCTCTCTCTCTCTCTCTCTCTCTCTCTCTCTCTCTCTCTCTCTCTCTCTCTCCCTCTCTCTCTCTCTCTCTCTCTCTCATATACATATATATATATATATATATATATATATATATATATATATATATATATATATATATATATATATATATATATGTTGAGATTAATTTTAATTCCATAAAAGATATTTATTTTTGTCATATGGTATGACTTATCCATTAGAAATTCAAGGCTGTTTAGGTACATATATTAAACACTCCAAATAGGTAAGATCCTCTTAAATACCATAGTTAATTAAACAAAACATTTTAGAATTTTAGCAATACAATACATCATAGACATGGGCACTAGTGAAGAAAATTTAGAAGATTCAGTTTGGATTTGAGTATGAATTACTGAGATGTATAATTAAAGAATTTTGGGAAGATTAGAATTTTTTGCTTGTGTAGAACAGATTAAGATTATTTTTTTCACATTATAAAAAGATGACACCTAGAGAAATGGTAGATATGGAAGAACCATATTAATCGGCAGTTTCATAGTTCAAGGAGAAAGTATATAGGAGGGCTTGGCTTAAGGGAAATTTTTTAATGCACATTATAGAATAGAGAACCAATTACTCGTTCAACTAATGTTGATGGTGATAATCATTACAACTTAATTCATATTGTACTTACATTACACTTATAACTGACAAAGAAAAATCCTTTTTCCAGTTGTTATAGAAAAACATATGGGAAAATATAGAAATAAAAAAACGTGGTACCTCTGTATGATAATGAACTGTGGAGGAGCTAAAAAAGTTTTGGATAATAGCAATATACCTACAACAGGAGTACAAGCAATAAATGTGTGCTCTTATAGAAAAACAGTCCAAATAGTAACATACAGTCCAAAAGTAAATTAGAATATAAAGTGAATCATATCAGAAACAATAGAAAAAGGAATGTATAAAACTTGGTTCAGCCATAGTCCCTGCATTGTATATGACATTTCTGATGTAGTTTTTATGGACTAAAGTACTGTATAATACAATGAATTGATAAAAAGGCATTACTGTGAAATGGGCAACACTTCCCTTCTGAAGTTGTGTGTTCAGTTTCCCTTGTAGATTTTTCTATTTCATAAAATGTTTTTCATGACTCGGTTTATAGTGTATTTTTTTTTTCAGTTTATGCCGGGTTTGGAAGATTGGAAAATTATCAACAGGGAAATGGAAGAAATTGATTCCCCTGAAAACATCCCACTTAAATACACAAATATGTATAACAAACATTTATTCCCTCCTTCAGCAGAACAAAAAGAGAAGCTCGGCTTGCATAAATGGTAAATATATTTTCTAAATTTATTTTATGTCAATGAACCTTACCTTGTGGTCATCATGTTTTAATCATTGAAGCTACCAGCTTCTGACTTCTATAAAAGAATACAAATTTTCTCCTGTACTCTCTTTCCCATCTCCCCCTCCCCTGTGATACCCAGTAGACCTGATAGGTGGTGTCACTGTGTGAACAAATCGCAGATATACTAATACCATAAACTTCTTGTAATCATCGTCATCTTCAGTTCAAACTTAATTTAAGATTTTGAAAACTGGCAATGTGGTGATAAATTTTGAAAGAGTTAAAAGGTACTGTACATCTTTGTCTGGTTTAAAGATAGGCATGTACCAAATTGTTTCATGAAACATATGGCAAAATAAGTTAGAGTTGGTACTGCAAGATTTAGTGATAGAAGGGGACATTGGTAATGAACAGGAGTAGTAATGACAGTTCAATCCATTATTGGTTAGTTGATAAGTTGCATGTATTAAGAAGGTGAAGGTCCACCCCTTTGCCTTTCACAAATTACTTTACTTGGCACTTTGGTATGTCCCTACATGTATACAAACCTTCCGTCCTTTAAAATAGGGAATGTCTTCAATTGAGCTGGAACAGCTGTTGAAATCTTTATTAAGGTAGTCAACAACAGGTAATGAGCACAAGCAAGGTAGCCTCACCCACTCTCCTGTCAAAGACTACTTTTGTCTTCAGCTACTTATACGGTCATGCTGTTGCATCCTATCCAAGGCTGTTTAATTTTTTCCTTCTACTTTTTAGTTTTAATCATTTATCTTGGCTTCATGTTATTAATGAAATTATGCATGATGTGTGGAAACGGCAGCAGTTTTTGGCTAAATTGTAGATAGATCCTTCCTTAGGCCTTGCAGGTATGCCCTCAATGTCTCTTTTAAGGGAGTTGGTTGTTAAGGCTACCCTACCTCTAACATTTCCTGTGATTGCTAGTGTGATGCCAGTGCCAGCGACCCCAGTGGTAATCCATGTAGTGTGCCTGAAGCCAAAAAAGGCTGTTAAGATGGCTCCTGCACATGTGGATATAGCTGCACCAGTAAAAAAAAAAAAAAGGTGAAAGGCCGCTCCAGTACCAGTGGTTGTAGTGCCGAAGCCTTAAGTTAAGTGAAAGAGGCCCTGGGCTGTTAAAACTTGTGTGTGTAATCCCTGTGCCAATTGTATCAATGCCACTCACCCCTGTGCCGGTGGCTCCCTCGCTCTCTGTGCTTGTGACCCCAGCCCTTGTGTCTTGTGTTACAAGTGCCAGTAATTGTGTCTGCCACTAACCCTGTTATAATGTTGCCTAATGTTATGGTTCTTGTAGAAGTGACCCACATGGCTTCTCCCGCTCAGTGAGCTTCATCGTCAGTGGTCATTCAGACCTCAATTTCTCTGCTAGCAAAACTTGAGGGAAAAGTTGGTAAGAGAAAGAAGTGAGTTTGCTAATCCTACTCTTCCAGCTCTTCTTCCTCTTCTGGTTCTTATTCCGACACTTTTTCTACAAAGAAGTAGTTTAAGAAGTCCAGAAAGGCTAGTTGTAGTCGGAAAAATAGGGTTCTTGACAACACCACCTCTTTCTTGCAGGTGGATGTCACCTGGCCTTGTGGGGACCTGAACAGTGGGCCCATAGCCCAGGTTCCCCTGGCTATCACTGTTTTCAATTGGAATGGACGTGTACAGCCCCAAGTGGGCCAGTGTACACCTTCTGTTGACCATGTGTTGGAAGATCTTGGGTGCCCTCCTTCACCTCTCCTCTGTAGACAGGGGATTGCAAGTACAGCTGTTATTTAGGGGCCATGTCTCCATTCACATATGCATAGAGTCATTACTCCCACTCTACCTCGAATAGTACGAGGTACTTCTGTCTCTGCCTTGATTAGTGATAGAGATTGTTTATGCCTAGATTAGTGGTACAGATCTTTCTCTCCCTGTCAACTATCGGCCTGGTCCATCATCAGTTCTCGTTTACATTGCAGGTTGTGCCCTTGGTCAAAACACTCTTTTTAGGTGGTAGAGAAGATCTCAGGAGCATCTTGCCTAGTCTCCTACCCTTTTGAGGTATGAAGGCATTCATAGGTAACAGACCTGGTCCTGGTACCAACAGAAACAGAAAGGCCTGAGTTGGGGTGTCGTTCTTGCACTCGGTCGTGAATACAATGAACTGGGTAAGGTGACATTTGCGCCACCTTCAGGTTAGACCTCGGTCATTGTTTGTTATTTCGATGCCCCTCATGGGTCAAGAGCCCTCCTCTTGAGCTGCCATGGTCAAATTTTGCCAGTTTTGGCCAGGATAGAGTTGAGGATCGTAGAACTTCGCTTCCAGTTAGTCTATCAAGATCCTGTCCCCCTCACTCTCGAGACAGCAAAGGTTCTTTGGTTCAGAGTTTGATGCATTATCACCTCTTTGGGTTAACCCGTCAGTGTGCACTGTCAAAGGATACTCACCTTTGAGAGACTCTAGCTAGAAGGTATGATCTTTGGCCTCCTAATCGACAGCCATGGCCATCTTCCAAGCTGTGTTGTGGCTTGACCTGGGGATGCGTGACATACTTCACAACGACGATAAGATTATGTACCCCAGAGTCTTTGGAATATATACAGGAATCTTGTGCTGTGAGGTTGGAAGGCAATGACCTTGTCACACATGTCAGTGAACCAGTGGGCTAATGGGATTTTGAAGAGGGGAGATGCCTTAGTTTCCTTACTTTAAAAAAAAAGTGGGTCCAGAGGTAGCTCTGATGCTCCGAACACATTGGAGCAACCATGTCTTTTCCTTCCAAGGAATTGCGCAGATGGGAGTAAAGGAAGAACTGCTCTGTAGGCCTCCCTGATCCATCACACATTCTCTTTCAAGAGCTCTGGCTATTTTAAGATATCTGCAGCCAAACTTTTGGATACGACCATGACTGCAGGATAGCAGTCTCTGGACCCCAATATGGACTACTTGTTACCCCTTCCACTTGAAGGGATTCTGTACATACACAGCAACACTGAGGAATTTGAAAACAAGAGCTTCCGGCTTCGACCATGTGGCGGTGGCGAGACAAAATAACTTACGCATAGCAAAACATAAAAGGGAGAGATGAGAAATTCTCCCCTAGAAAAAAGCAGGGTACTTAACTGTTGAAGAAGAAGCAGAAGCATCCATGATTCAAAAATGCATGAAAACTTGAAAAACAAAGCAGAAAACTCCCAAAGCATATAAACAAAGTGGCGGCTGCAAGAAAGAATGGTGAAGCAGCAAATGTGTTTACAGTAGCACAATGGTATCGGAGTTGTAAAGACTCTCCCATGTATCTAATCCAATCCCATATCCTTCGAGACAAGGTTAATTCTATTTGGGGAAGGATAGCCGTGGTTATTTTAAACACGTCCCTGTTACAGACATGATATCTTTCAGGATATTTGCTCCAGGGGTAGTAACCCTGTGATACCTCTACAGGTAAAATTCTCTGGTATATCACTTGCAGGAAATATCCCGAGTAGAAAGCTGTACGTGAGGCAAAGAGGGCAGCTGACCTGAGGTGGGGTCAGGGATTGGGTCATTCATATGAAGAGAATAAGAAGAAGTTTTGGAAAGAAGTGAAGAGAGTAAGGAAGGCTGGTTCAAGAATTGAAGAGACAGTGAAAGATGGAAATGGAAGGTTGTTAAAAGGAGAGGAGGCAAGGAAAAGATGGGTGGAATATTTTGAAAGTTTACTGAATGTTGAGGATAATAGGGAGGCAGATATAATTGCTGTTGCAGGTGTTGAGGTGCCAGTGATGGGAGATGAGAATGACAGAGAGATTACAATAGATGAAGTGAGGAGAGCACTAGATGAAACGAGAGTAGGAAAAGAGTCTGGTATGGATGGTGTGAGAGCTGAGATGTTGAAGGAAGGGGGTGTGACTGTACTTGAATGGTTGGTGAGATTGTTTAATGTGTTTTGTGTTGTCAATGGTACCATTAGATTGGGTTTGTGCATGTATTGTACCACTATATAAGGGTAAGGGAGATGTGCATGAGTGTTGTAATTCAAGAGGTATTAGTTTGTTAAGCGTAGTTGGAAAAGTGTATGGTAGAGTAATGATTAATAGGATCAAGGATAAAACAGAGAATGCAATCTTAGAAATACAGGGTGGTTTTAGAAGAGGTAGGGGTTGTATGAATCAGATTTTTACAGTAAGGCAGATATGCGAGAAATATTTAGCAAAAGGTAAGGAGGTGTATGTTGCGTTTATGGATCTGGAGAAAGCGTATGATAGAGTTGATAGGGAAGCAATGTGGAATGTGATGAGGTTATATGGAGTTGGTGGAAGGTTTTTGCAAGCAGTGAAAAGTTTCTACAAAGGTAGTAAAGCATGTGTTAGGATAGGAAATGAAGTGAGTGATTGGTTTCCGGTGAGAGTGGGGCTGAGACAGGGATGTGTGATGTCGCCGTGGTTGTTTAACTTGTATGTTGATGGAGTAGTGAGAGAGGTGAATGCTCAAGTGCTTGGAAGAGGATTAAAACTGGTAGATGAGAATGACCTTGAATGGGAGGTAAATCAGTTGTTGTTTGCGGATGATACTGTACTGGTTGCAGACACAGAAGAGAAGCTTGGCCGATTAGTGACAGAATTTGGAAGAGTGTGTGAGAGAAGGAAGTTGAGAGTTATTGTGGGTAAGAGTAAGGTTATGAGATGTACGAGAAGGGAAGGTGGTGCAAGGTTGAATGTCATGTTGAATGGAGAGTTACTTGAGGAAGTGGATCAGTTTAAGTACTTCGGGTGTGTTGTTGCAGCAAATGGTGGAGTGGAAGCAGATGTACGTTAGAGAGTGAATGAAGGTTGCAAAGTGTTGGGGGCAGTTAAGGGAGTAGTAAAAAATAGAGGGTTGGGCATGAATGTAAAAAGAGTTCTATATGAGAAAGTAATTGTACCAACTGTGATGTATGGATCGGAGTTGTGGGGAATGAAAGTGACGGAGAGACAGAAATTGAATGTGTTTGAGATGAAGTGTCTAAGGAGTATGGCTGGTGTATTTCGAGTAGATAGGGTTAGGAACGAAGTGGTGAGAGTGAGAACGGGTGTAAGAAATGAGTTAGCAGCTAGAGTGGATATGAATGTGTTGAGGTGGTTTGGCCATGTTGAGAGAATGAAAAATGGCTGTCTGCTAAAGAAGGTGATGAATGCAAGAGTTGATGGGAGAAGTACAAGAGGAAGGCCAAGGTTTGGGTGGATGGATGGAGTGAAGAAAGCTCTTGGTGATAGGAGGATAGATGTGAGAGAGGCAAGAGAGCGTGCTAGAAATAGGAATGAATGGCGAGCGATTGTGACGCAGTTCCGGTAGGCTCTGTTGCTGCCTCCGATGCCTTAGATGACCGCGGAGGTAGCAGCAGTAGGGGACTCAGCATTATGAAGCTTCATCTGTGGTGGATAATGTGGGAGGGTGGGCTGTGGCACCCTAGCAGTACCAATTGAACTCGGCTGAGTCCCTTGTTAGGCTGGAGGAACGTAGAATTAGAGGTCCCCTTTTTTGTTTTGTTTCATTTGTTGTTGTCGGCTACCCCCCAAAATTAGGGAAGTGCCTTGGTATATGTATGTATGTAGAAAGCTGTATAGAGAAACTTCCATCATGACGACATGGCTATTTCATCCAAAAATAGATTTGTTCCAACACGGAGTACTTACCTCGAACTACTTTCTTAGGAGGATCTGGGATCCCTCAGTCTACCGACCAAGAATTTTGCGTAGTTCCCCCTCTCTCCGTTACCTTGTCGGGGCGCTCTGGGGCGGAAGGATACTCGCCCTGGTGCGACCCGGGTTCAGCGCATGAGGTTGCACTCGCAGGAAGCGTCTGGTCGCGGCGTAGATATCATCTCGCCGCTCTCTCTCTTATCCCGTCCGATCACCTTGTGTACCACGTGTTCCTTTGTGCTCTCCATCCCTTGTGTTCCATTAACCCCTTGACAGAATTGTTTGGTAATCTCAGAGGAGAATATGTAGACAAAAGGGGAACCGTAACAAGTGAGAATGATACAATGTGGTACTGTCTGGCTAGTCAAAGGACCCCATAACTCTAGTGGTAGTATCTCTATGGGTGGCTCCTACAGTGACTCTTTGGTGAAGAAGTCAGTTGTGGGAATTAAGGCTAGTCATAGACCCCTCTCCTCTGAATCAGTTTGTACAACAAACAAAATCCAGGATGCAAACTGTATGGTCTGTACCATGTTTCATAACAGGAGGAGACCGCATACATTCAGTGCATGTGAAGGATATGTACTTCAAAGTACCCTATCAGTCCTCTCAGAAGTACATCCACTTCTCTCAACACTACAGTCTACCAGTTCACGATCCATTGTTTCAGACTGTATACAGCACCCCAGCTATTTACCTGAAAACAGCTTTAGCCCTCAGGGATCTGATGCAGCTGTTATTATCATCATTACAAGCAAAGTTATAACACTTTGGAAAAGCAAGATGTTATTACGACGATTGGCTGATCCTGGCCTCTTTTGTGAGGCAGTTACTACAGGATGAAGATTGGCTTCTCACCTTTTGTCATGATCTGGAGATCGTCATAAATTGGAGAAATAGTTTCTCGTACCCACGCAGAAGTTACAGTATCTGGTCTTGCTTATAGACATGGCAGCAGCAAGAGCTTTCCATCTAGTTATTGCATCAGTAAGGTCAGAGAGGTAGTGCAACCATTTCTGTCCGAGACAGTACTTTCAACTTGGTTCTGTTTAAGTCTTCTCGGTCGCCTTCATCCAGTGAGACAGGAGGCATAGGCTGATCTTACCCGGTGGCTAGACTCACCAAGGTAGTCTCACTCGACTCCCCACCTCTGGACATACAACTGGTCGCCTCAGGTCTGTGGTCAGTAGAAGAAAGCATCTGCACAACAACATTGTCGAAATGCATGCAGCATTTCTAGCATTCAAAGAAAGTTTGAGGAGGCAGTTGGTAGTGCTGATGAGTAACAACACCACCATAGCAACATACACCAACAAGCAAGGACGGACAGGTATATTCTGGGCAAGGGGCATAAATTCAGATAAGTCTTATATGTTGAATTATACATAACCATTTGTTTGAAACATACTGTAGGAATATACTGTACAGGCAGACACGATAAGTTGGCCGGGGCAGGTTGTAGGGTCGGATTGGTCTCTACATCCTTGCGTAGTGTAGAGGGTTTTTACCTTATGGTAAGCACCAGAAATTGAATTGTTCGCCACATGACTAAACAGGAAACTACTGGTGCTCGGTTCCCTCTGTTCCAGACCCATGGGGAGTATTCAAAGACACCTTTCAACATTTGAGGATTCACCTGGATGCCTACGTTTTTCTTCCATTCAGTGTTAATTGCCTCCTGTGCAGTCGAGTGATGGTCATGCCACCCTCAGGAATACCCTGGTGGCTCTCCAGATGGCCTCATGCTGAATGGTATCTCAATTTGTTAGCGCTATCAGTTGAGGTCCCGAGAGAACTATCCCTATGGACCACCCTTCTCTGTCAGCCACGCAATTAGAGGTTTCATCAATCTGTGAAGTCACTCGCAATTCACAGTTGGAAATTATCCAGCATCTCCTCCAAGCAAGAAAAAGAATTATCTAGTTTACCCTATTTTGAAAGTATGAAGGTTTTTATGTGCATAGGAACAAATCAAATTTTTTAAAAGTAATTTGTATTTTTCCTATCAATACAAACCTGTATCGAGTTCTTTAAAGTTAAATTTCCCTCCTAAACCACCCTCTCAGTCTTGAGCCAAAGATCAAAGGTGACGAGTCTGACAGGAGGGTAGGTAGAGCTACTCGTCCACATTCACCACTTGTCTTTAACTACCTTCTTAGAAAATTCAACAAGAGTTCCCGCTCCACTGAAGGCATTACCTTTTTTAGAATACTCAAATTTGTATAGGTATAAAGAATACAAGTTACCCTTATGTTATATTTTGAATTCATCATTTTGGGAATTTTATAGGTTACTGGAAATCAAATGGTTATGAATTTAAAGTACAGTACTCTGATTCCATGCTTAATTGCACAGTATAATACTTTTATCCCAGATATTTGGATAATTTAGTATGCTTGTATATGCAGTTTACTATATATTGTCAGACATTATTGAGCATTTACATATATTTTTCAGTATACGAATATTGCCTCACCACCAAGATACTGGAGGCTTTTTTGTTGCTTTAGTTGAAAAGGTCAAACCACTTCCCGGAGAAAAGGTGTATGTTGAATCTGACCAGCCACTTGATAAAAGTGCATCTGTAACAAGCACTCAAAGAATCCGTCAGGTAATATTCTAAAAAGTTGAGCCTTCTTGATTTAGAATTAGATATATTTTTATAAGGTCTACTTTATATATTGATGACTATATACTGTATTAATTTTGTTCTGAAATTTAGAATTTTACACGAGGTTTCATATGTTTTATTTATTAATAAGTAATTATGTTTTGTATCTTCTACTTTACATGTCATATGTTTATCAAAGAAATGGGGCACATAAAAAAGGAGCTATTCAATGTCCTATTCCTAGCCACTGCAGTCTTATCATTCAACAGTCTGAAGAATGTAATTGTATTGTGTATATGCCAGGTTTGTTATGTAGTCTTGACCAATAATTGTGGAAAACATCAAGATTAGAAGAAAACTTGCTGTAATTGATAAACAGAAATAATTCCTTTTTTGTAAAAAAAAATTTAGTTTTATCACAAACCTAACTATTATAGCTTCAGTATGACTTGTAGAATCTTTAGAGAGCTCCTCTGATTAAGAATTAACGGAGTTGTATATGTATGGAAAATTCCTTAAAAGAGGTAAAAGAAGGTGTTTGCAACTGTGAAGGCTTGGTCAAATAATCCAAAAAATGGAACCAAGTTCCCATTGAAAGTGATTACGTAGACTATAATTTTTCTGACGAGAACCTTAACCTGTTCTGGCTTACAATCAGTCACGTTCTTGTACGCTTACAACAATTTTTTGAGACAGTAATGGAACATATTTCTAGTTACATGCTTCCTGGAATGCCGAGTAGATGAGAACAATAAAAATCCTCTTTCTGTCTTCTATATTGAAAGAAAAACAAGGAACAGCAAAACGAATAGTGGACTGGCCTGGGATATTTTGAATCTTTATTTACCATAACATCAGCAGCAAAAGACATACATATAGTTCCAACCTTTAATATAAATGAAGCTATCTAATACATCCTGGAGATGCAAAAGATGCAAGAAAGGAAATTATTTAGTGTGCTGTTTATCTGATATGCTGTAAGCAAAGTTTTGTGAGGAGGCCTAACTATACTGTACTCTGATACAAGCAGAAGGACCCAATTTGAAAGCAGAGACCACTTCTGAAAATGTGGACAAAGGCTGTTAAGCTCCCCTGATGAGTATATATTGTCTAAAACACAACTACCTGAGAAGAACCAGACCTATATACTGTACTAGCCTCTTGGTGAGGATAGTAGTAATACACTGGCCTTGCATTCACATAGACAGAAAATTGAATCCCGCCCTGGCCCGTGAGTTGAGTTGCTTGCTGGAAAAGTTATTATTGTTCAGTCCATTCCCCACACAACTAAATTTATCACCTCTTACGACTCATCTTGGCAAAAACTATTAGCATTAAGAATTCTAAGGCAAAATTATTTTATAATTAAATAGAATTCCTTTCCATTAATATACAGTTTTCAATATTAAACTTAGCCGGTGATCATATAAGCTGTCAGCTCTGCTGCCCGACAGAAAAACCTAAGGACAAAATACGCCAGCGATCGCTATACAGGTGGGGGTGTACATCAACAGCGCCATCTGTCGAGCAGGTACTCAAGTACTCCATGTCAACACAGAACCAATTTTCTCTCTGTCGTGCCACTGGCAAGACCTACTAAATACGCTGTTGCTTACTGGATTGATTTTCACAGATTTTGGTGAAGTACTCATTCTAGTTTTTAGCTTTCGCTTTGCAGAGGTTATCTTCAATACTTCCTTGCATTCTTTGATTGAATTTTGGATTATTTGTTGACGACTTGGATAGATTTTGAATTTCCCCTTTGTCTAATTCAAGATGGCTGACCCTTCTCAAGTCCCTAAATACAGGAAGTGTAGTGCTAGGGACTGTTTTAGGCGTCTTCCGAAGGCCTCTATCGATCCTCACACCATTTGTTCCAATTGTCGGGGTAAATCCTGTCAATGGGAAGATCGGTGTGAGGAATGCGTTGGGCTTTCGGAATTCGATTTTGTCGAATTCCTTAAATATTCACGTAGGCTAGAGAGAGATAGAGTCAGGAGGAGTTCATCTCGCTCAGTTGATTTTTCCTCTCCCCATGCCCCACAACCTATTCCTTCCCCTGTAGTGGTTACTCCTGATCCCCCTTCTAGCACTCAACAACCTTCGATGGCAGATATGATGCGTGCCATCCAGGCTCTGGGTGAGAGAGTCGAGTCATTAGCGAGTGACCGCAACCAACTCATGGCAGACGTCAGGGAGTTGAAGGGTAAGAGTGCAGTGGGAAGTGAAGTGAGTGGTAGTGCTGTGAAAAGTGTTAGTGTTGCGCTTGAGGGTGCGTCTGTTCGTGCCTGTCGTCCTCCCAGTCCGGGACCTCTTGCAAGCTCCCAAGCCCAGGGGAGAAGCAATGTCGTACGACCAAAGGGTTCGACAGGCTTTAATCAGCGGACAGACGTTCCCTCCGTGGTTTCGGACGTATCTTGCTAAGATCGCCCCACCCACAAGAAGACGAGAGAGCCCGTTCATTCCTCGTCTGCGGAAGAGGTTTCACGCCAGAAACGATGGACCAAGGTCTCACGGCCTCTCAAACGCAAGGTCCCTTCCGCGCAAGTCCAACGGCCCAGGTGTAGCCACTGGGTCAGTTCGGACTCGCTGCAGTCTTCCGATGACTGCACACCTCCTAAGAGAGGCAAAGTGGTACCGCAACAGGCAGTAACACCGTCTGTTGCCGCACCTGCTGCTGTAGACCCTAAGTGGTCTTTGCTACAGTCTATGCAGACACAGTTAGCATCTTTTATGCAGGAGTATCGTGCGGAGAAGGTTGACGCTGCACCCGTTAGCCTACAACCAACCACGGTTGTGCGTCCAGTAGACGCTGAGGCTACCTTCTCTCGCACTCCAGCTGTGAGAGTCACACCACCCATGCGCAGTGTACCCTGCCAGCCGCACGTTGACGTTCACAGACGCACGGAACCCTCCGTTGACGTTCGCGAGTTACCACAACAACAGGAGGGTGGAGTTAAGTTGCTTTGTTTTGACGCTGCGCGTCAACCTCCGCAACCCACTGTGGTTACCGCTACTCGCCCGCAGCAGACTAGACAGTCAGGAGTAGAAGCTTTGCTTCCCCACACAGCTATGGTTGTTGCCAGCTCACAGACTGACCAACAGTTCCATGACGTTGCGTCCAGTGCAGTCACGCATGCACCCGTGCTGCCGGACTCAGCCGACCAGCTGATTCCTACTCCTTTGCCGCTTCCTCCTCAACATTCAGACGATGGACTCTCTGATGATGACGACGCTGCACATCTTACGACCCGCACACGGACATCGACGAACCCAAGACCACGCCTCCCTCCTTGGACTTTAGGAAAGTGCTTGCATGTTCAAGGATTTATATCCTGAGCAGTTTGTGTCTGCAGCACCACGCTCTCCTCCCTCTGAGTTCGCTTTAGGCACGCAGTCATCCGCTCCTGCCTTTACGAAGCTCGTCCAAGAGAGCTTTAAGAGTACTGGGAGATTGGTTGCAGTCCAAGAAGCAACTTGGGAAGACAGCTTTCATGTTTCCCCCTGCCAAGCTTGCTTCCAGATCTAGCGTCTGGTATGCCACGGGAGAAGTTCTCGGCTTGGGAGTTCCTGCCTCTGCCCAGGGCGACTTCTCAAGTCTTGTAGACTCTCCCCGCAGGCTGGCCATGAGACGCTCCAAGATTTGTTGGACTCCTTCGGATTTAGACCATCTGATGAAAGGAGTATTCAGAGCGTTCGAAGTTTTTAACTTTTTGGACTGGTGTTTGGGAGCGTTGAGCAGGAAGACCTCCCCTTCTGACAAGGAAACTTCCATGCTCATAATGTCCTGCATGGACAAAGCCATACGGGATGGTTCTAGTGAGCTTGCGGCTTCTTTCGTTTCCGGGGTCCTCAAGAAACGGGAACACCTTTGCTCCTTCTTGTCAGCTGGAGTAACCCCATGTCAAAGATCGGAGCTTATGTTTGCCTCTCTCTCGAAGTGCCTCTTCCCTGAGGAGTTGATCAAGGAGATTGCTGCCTCCTTGATTCAAAAAGACACACATGACCTGGTTGCGTCATCCGCACGCAAAGCCACCCCTTTGCCCTCCGTGTCTAGACCCAGGATGGATACTCCAGCGTCAAGGTTCATTCCGCCCTTTCGTGGCAGAGCCTCCAGCAGAGGAGGTGCTCGTGCCGAAGGTCAACGTGGGAGCAAGAAGAAAGGTTCCAAGTCCTTTAGAGGCAGAGTCTGACTGCCACCTTCTTCAGACAGCAGTGGGAGCCAGGCTCAAGAACTACTGGCAGGCCTGGGAGAACAGGGGCGCAGACGCACAATCTGTGAAGTTACTCAGAGAGGGGTACAAGATTCCATTCTTGCGCAAGCCCCCTCTAGCAACAACTCCCATCGACCTCTCTCCCAGGTACAGAGAGGAGGACAAGAGACTAGCTTTGCAGCAAGAGGTGTCTCTCTTACTACAAAAGGGAGCGGTAGTCAAAGTCCGGGACCATCAATCCCCGGGCTTCTACAACCGTCTCTTCTTAGTCGTGAAGAAGACAGGAGGGTGGAGACCGGTGCTAGACGTCAGTGCTCTGAATGTCTTTGTCACAAAGCAGACGTTCACCATGGAGACGACAAAGTCGGTTCTAGCATCGGTCAGGAAGGAAGACTGGATGGTCTCTTTAGACCTCAAGGACGCTTACTTTCACGTCCCCATCCACCCAGATTCCCAACCTTTTCTAAGGTTCGTTACGGGAAGGTTGTATACCAATTTCAAGCCCTGTGCTTTGGCCTAAGCACGGCGCCTCTTGTTTTTACGAAACTGATGAGGAATATTGCCAAATTCCTGCATTTAGCAGACATCAGAGCCTCCCTCTATTTGGACGACTGGCTTCTAAGAGCTTCGTCAAGTCGTCGCTGTCTGGAGAATCTAAAGTGGACTCTGGATCTGACCAAGGAATTGGGTCTCCTGGTCAATATGGAAAAGTCCCAACTCGTCCCATCCCAAACTATAGTGTACCTAGGAATGGAGATTCAGAGTCAAGCTTTTCGGGCTTTTCCGTCGGCCCCCAGAATCAGTCAAGCCCAAGAATGCATCCAGAACATGCTAAAGAAGGACCGATGTTCAGTCAGACAGTGGATGAGTCTGATAGGGACGCTTTCATCACTGGACCAGTTCATTGCGTTAGGGAGACTGCATCTCCGACCCCTTCAATTTCACCTAGCTGTTCACTGGAGAAAGGACAAGACGCTAGAAGCGGTCTCGATCCCTATTTCCGAGAAGATGAAGTCTTCACTGACTTGGTGGAAGGACAACATTCACCTCAGAGAGGGTCTGCCACTGGTTGTTCAGACCCCCAACCACGTTCTCTTCTCGGACGCATCGGACACGGGCTGGGGTGCGACATTAGACGGTCGGGAATGCTCGGGCACGTGGAACGCGGATCAAAGAACGTTACATATCAACTGCAAGGAGCTACTGGCAGTTCATCTGGCCTTGAGAAGCTTCAAGTCCCTCCTAGGCAAGGTGGTGGAGGTGAACTCCGACAACACCACAGCTTTGGCGTACATCTCCAAGCAAGGAGGGACTCATTCGATGACGTTATACGAGATCGCAAGGGACCTCCTCACCTGGTCAAGAGATCTAAACCTGTCTCTAGTAACGAGGTTCATTCAAGGCAATATGAATGTCATGGCAGACCGCCTCAGCCGGAAGGGTCAAATCATCCCAACAGAATGGACCCTTCACATGAATGTATGCAAGAGACTATGGGCCTTGTGGGGCCAACCTACCATAGATCTATTTGCAACCTCGATGACCAAGAGGCTCCCAATTTATTGCTCGCCGATCCCGGACCCAGCAGCAGTTCATATAGATGCCTTTCTTCTGGATTGGTCCCATCTAGACCTTTATGCATTCCCCCCGTTCAAGATTGTCAACAGAGTACTGCAGAAGTTCGCCTCTCACGAAGGGACAAGGTTGACGTTGGTTGCTCCCCTCTGGCCCGCGAGAGAATGGTTCACCGAGGTACTGCAATGGCTAGTGGACGTTCCCAGAACACTTCCGCTAAGAGTGGACCTTCTACGTCAGCCACACGTAAAGAAGGTACACCCAAGCCTCCACGCTCTTTGTCTGACTGCCTTCAGACTATCGAAAGACTCTCAAGAGCTAGAGGCTTTTCGAAGGAGGCAGCCAGGGCGATTGCTAGAGCAAGGAGGACATCCACTCTTAGAGTCTACCAGTCGAAGTGGGAAGTCTTCCGAAGCTGGTGCAAGTCAGTATCAGTATCCTCAACCAGTACCTCTGTAACTCAAATAGCTGACTTCCTTTTATATCTGAGGAAGGAAAGATCTCTTTCAGCTCCCACGATCAAGGGTTACAGAAGCATGTTGGCAGCAGTCTTCCGTCACAGAGGCTTAGATCTTTCCAACAACAAAGATCTACAGGACCTCCTTAAGTCTTTTGAGACCTCGAAGGAGCGTCGTTTGGCCACACCAGGTTGGAATTTAGACGTGGTACTAAGATTCCTTATGTCAGAAAGGTTCGAGCCGCTACAATCAGCCTCCTTTAAAGATCTCACTTTAAAGACTCTTTTCCTCGTCTGCTTAGCTACAGCTAAAAGAGTCAGTGAGATACACGCCTTCAGCAAGAACATCGGATTTTCATCTGAAACGGCTACATGTTCTTTGCAGCTTGGTTTTCTAGCCAAAAGTGAACTACCTTCTCGTCCTTGGCCGAAATCGTTCGACATTCCAAGCCTTTCTAATTTGGTTGGAAATGAACTAGAAAGAGTCTTGTGCCCTGTTAGAGCTCTTAAGTTCTATTTAAAACGAACTAAACCTTTACGAGGACAGTCAGAAGCTTTATGGTGTGCTATTAAGAAACCTTCTTTACCTATGTCGAAGAATGCAGTTTCCTATTATATTAGACTGTTGATACGAGAAGCTCATTCCCATCTGAATGAGGAAGACCATGCTTTGCTGAAGGTAAGGACACATGAAGTTAGATCTGTCGCAACTTCAGTGGCCTTCAAACAAAACGGATCTCTGCAGAGTATAATGGACGCAACCTATTGGAGAAGCAAGTCAGTGTTCGCGTCTTTTTATCTTAAAGATGTCCAGTCTCTTTACGAGAACTGCTACACCCTGGGACCATTCGTAGCAGCGAGTGCAGTAGTGGGTGAGGGCTCAACCACTATCCCCTAATTCCATAACCTTTTTAATCTTTCTCTTGAAATGTTTTTTATTGTTGTTTTTGGGTTGTCCGGAAGGCTAAGAAGCCTTTCGCATCCTGGTTGATTTGGCGGGTGGTCAAATTCTTTTCTTGAGAAGCGCCTAGATTAGAGGTTTTGATGAGGTCCTTTAGTATGGGTTGCAACCCTTGATACTTCAGCTCCTAGGAGTCGCACAGCATCCTATGAGGATCGCGAGGCTCAGTAAGGAAGACGTACTTAAAAAGGCAGAGTAATTGTTCAAGTCGACTTCCTTACCAGGTACTTATTTATTTTATGTTTGTTATTTTGAATAACTGCTAAAATGAAATACAAAATACTTAGCTCTTAATGTCAACATGTAATGCTGGTCTCTACCCACCCCCCTGGGTGTGAATCAGCTTATATGATCACCGGCTAAGTTTAATATTGAAAAATGTTATTTTTATTAATAAAATAAATTTTTGAATATACTTACCCGGTGATCATATATTAAAGGACCCTCCCTTCCTCCCCAAGAGAGACCCAGTGGGCCGAGGAGAAAATTGGTTCTGTGTTGACATGGAGTACTTGAGTACCTGCTCGACAGATGGCGCTGTTGATGTACACCCCCACCTGTATAGCGATCGCTGGCGTATTTTGTCCTTAGGTTTTTCTGTCGGGCAGCAGAGCTGACAGCTTATATGATCACCGGGTAAGTATATTCAAAAATTTATTTTATTAATAAAAATAACATTTTTACATATTTTATAAAAAGAAAATCTATGGGCAAATGACAGCAGTAACATACTGGAAATTACTGAATGTAAAATACTTCATATGGGTCTTAGTGGAGTGTATATTCCAAGATGGAGCTGGCAGTAGAATTATTGAAATCTTCTGTGGAACTTGACAGTAGCATTCGTGCTCTCAGGAATAACTTCTTAGCTATACGCCCATTGCTGTGTAGTTGTGTCAGTTAGTACTATTTTTTTTTCAATGGTAGCTTTAGTATAAACTTTCTGTAAATTGATATATCTTGCTGTACTGTATATGTATATTGTTTTAGAATCTAGGAACATGCATTTATCTTTTCAAGGACTTGAGCATCATCTATAGTGCTTTTTAATATTATATAAAGTAAGGTCCACATTTACTTTTAAGCACATGTGGTCTATTATAAATAATTTAAAGAAAAAAATAATCTTAAAAAGTTTTGCTTACCCCTAAGTACCAATATCTTACCCCAAGGATTAATATGGTATTTGCTGTAGAACATTTTACGCTAGTGAAAGAAACTTTGCAATGTGGCATTTATGGTGTAAATTTGCCAATGATGAAATATGACTTAGACAAAAAGCTAGACTCAAAGGGAATAGTTGAAAGGTATGGGATAAAAGGTAACCCAGCTGGAACTAAACAGATGTTGCAAGGATTTTTTAGTACAGTTTATACTATGCCTTGCAAGGTATATTATAAGTGGTAACCTCTTTAAGGGAATTGAAATTAATAAGTATTTTTTTTGTATATAGGTAAAGGAAATTTCTTATTGCTTACTGTTATAAAAATTTCAAGTGTAGATATGAATTGAGTTTACAGCAATTGCTGAAAACTCAGACCAAAATGCTAACCATTGTCAATCTTTTATCATCAGCCTCCTAAGAAGAAACGTCGACAGGGTTTCAAGGAGGAGCCCTACTATTATTTTGAAAAAGATGAAGCTGTCTGGCCAGGAATTGACTCCTTTTATGGGATCCACAAAGATGTTGATTCTGGTCTCTTTTTAACTCGGACGAAAGAAGGGAAGAAGCGGAATCTGTATTTCACTAATAGTTTGGTAAAGGATCTTGTTCAGATGAATCAGGATTTCATTAAGGTAAGATATGAATCTGTTACAGTATTTAAAAAGAAGACTTAAGTACTTGTAGATCTAGTTGTAATACAATGCTGTAAGGGTCTAGCCAATATACATGATGTTGGTGCCTCATTATCACACGAAGCTTCAAGTGCAATTTTTTTTTGGAGTCAAGGAGTAGACAGTCTCATCTAGTCATACTGTACAATCAACATCCTTCAGGCTGCCAATGCACACGAGGTGCATTAGTGTTCCCTAAATTTACTCTCCAGAAGGCCCATCCCCAAATTACTCTCCAGAAGACCCAGTACTACCCATTATAGAGAATCCTCGGACACAGAAAGTGTCGAGCATCAAGACCACAATCACCCAAGTGATTAAGTCATTGATTGTGGAAGTTATTGGCATTTTGTACCAGCTTCCCGTACCATAGCAACAGGTGGCAAACACCATGGAAGTGGCCTGGCCTACCAGTGGCAAGATAGCGCCTACCAAATCTTCAACTGCTATGCGACTGCCTATCCATGGTGGTGAAATCAGTGATGGGGCACCTTAAGTGACCGATGATAGAATGGGGAATGTTACTGGTTTTCAATCTCCTTTCAATGGGATACACCATTTTGACTTTTCTGGGAAGGTGCGAGTTATGGAGTATGTGATAGAAATGAATGGAGAAATTGATAGGGGGAGGTTGTTTGAAAGCCAGCTTCCAAATTTTTAGGAGTAGGTATCAGAATTTCTTTTTCAATTTTTAATTATTAAGGGGCACAACTCGCAACCTCTGCTAGGAATTTTAGAAATTCATATTATTGCATTTTTGGCTAGGGGAATGCCTATATTTCATGTTTTAAAAAGTTTTTTTTTTATTAAAACAATTTGTTTTATCGCTAAAACGTCCTTTTTCATATTTACACAAGCACATCTAGTCTACGCAACCCTTCTATGACAGGGTACCTATTTATTTATTTTTTCTTCAAGAATGTGAAGGCAAAGATTTGCCAGTATCCCATGAACTGCAACAACACTATTTTCTATGATTTCCTCAGGAAGAGAATGTAATTTCCGTCTCCTCAATGGCATTGTAAATAAACCTGTGCTGCACGTTTCTTTGTTATATCGATCTTATTTCTTTTTTTTCTGGTTTATGTATTCACAGTTCTTATGTGATGGTTAGCTGAAAGATGCAAAAAGTATCAGAGATGATCAATAAATATGTATAAAGCATAAATTTTACTATGAAAATATGCAGATAAGAGCATATATATCATGTTAGCACTGTCTTACTTGTGTGTGCAATTGGTATATGAAATTATATATTTCTATATTTGAGAAAAGGAGCTCACCACTGCATAGTAAATAACCCAGAAATATGATGTATGTCCTTATGATCCCCAGTCATGAGAAGAATGACCGCCAAAATCCCATACTTACACATACTAAAGAATATTCAACCAATCTTCAAAAGAAATTTTGAAGCCTGTATTTCTTTGTTTGGCCCTTGATATATTTACAGTTTTTGTGTCATGGTTATGTTGAAAGATGCATAAAATGTCAGAGAGGATAACTAAATATTCCTAAAGTGTAAAATGTGGCCAGAAAGTACCCTGCTGAAAATATATTATGCTAGCCACGCCTTACTTGTGTGGGCATTTGATACATGTATCGTATATATTTTTGGATTTGAGAGAAAGTCTCACCACTGCTTAGTAAATAACCCTGAAATATGGTGATTATATCCTTATGATCCCAATTGGTGATGAAATTTACTGATAAAACCCCATACTTATGCATACTAAGTATATTCAATCAATCTAAAAAGAAAAAAAAAAACCCTTGGAAGCCTGATTTCTCAAAAGATGAAATTTTCAGAAAAAATTCCTACTAATTTTTTTTTAATATTGATTTTTGTCATTCAAACATGAAAAGATAGAAAATTTTATAGCCTACAATCTGTGCATTTACTTTTTTCCAAAAAACCTCCATATGAAAAATAGTTACCTTTAAAAGTGACTTCTATATCATAATAAGGTAATGCATTTTTCAAATTAGGATTATAACAAAGGTTCTAATGTACAACTTTTAGAGGATAGAATTCTCTTTCAAAAGGTTTTTAAATTAAATAAACTGATGGAGAAACAAAGAAGTAGTAAATGTGGGAAATAACCCCAAAATATTTTTTTGATTGGGCTTGAGGTTGGCCCCTTGAATAAGATTTACAAAAGTTATCCACATAGAATGAAGAAAGCCTAGGCTAAGAAGTTATTTTTTGCAGTGATGAATAGAGTTACCCTTCCTAAAAATAAGCGTTTCTTAACCTTTTTCGACCTCAGCACCCTATTTGGTCAGGCCTTAGCAGTCCAGTACCCCTTGCCATTGCTTAACACTTAGTTACTACAATGATAAAGTAAAGACAAGTGCAGTATATCTTGATCATACATTTGGTTCATTATCCAAAAAAAAAGTCATTATGGCAATAGAATGGGCAAAAACAATAAGAAAATAGAGAGAAAAACGTGGATAAACTGAATGAAATACTCATCAATGAAATATTTGTTATTGCTTTATGTATGACTATTATTATTATTACTATTAGCTAAGCTACAATGCTAGTTGGAAAAGCAGGATGCTAGAAGCCCAAGGGCTCCTACGGGGAAAAATAGGCCAGTGAGAAAAGGAAATAAAGAAATAAATAAGCCATATGAAAAGTAATGAAATAATTAAAATAAAATATTTTAAGAACAGTAACATTAAAATGGATTTTTTTATATATATAAACTATAAAAAGATACTGATGTCAGCCTGTTCAACATAAAAATATTGGTGCAAGTTTAAACTTTTGAAATTCTACCGATTCAACCACCTGATTAGGAAGATCATTCCAGAACTTTGGTCACAGCTGGAATAAAAGTTCTAGAATACTGTGTAGTATTGAGCCTCATGATGAAGAAGGCTTGGCTATTAGTTTAGTATTACAAACAAGATGGTACTATTCAGGAAGATCTGAATGTAAAGGATGGTCAGAATTATGAAAAATCTTATGCAACATGCAAAACGAACTAATTGAATGACTGTGCCATAGCTTAATGTCTAGATCAAGAATAAAAAAAATTTTAGACTGCAAATTCCTGTCCAACAAATCAAGATGGGAATTACAATACTTTTCTCAATAAGCAAAATTTTTGTGCAATCAAAGAGAAAATGCCTAATGTGTTTTTCAAAAGTAAATTTGCTGTCACGAATCGCACCTAAAATTTTAAGTCATACAGAGGCAAAGAAACATTATCAGTGCTGTGTTCCAGATGTTGAGGAGCCACTTTCCTCTACCTACTTGCAATTATACTTTTGAGTTTTGCTAGGATTCAATTTCATGCCCCATAATTTGCACCATGCACTAATTTTAGCTAGATCTCTATTAAGGGATTCAGCAACCCCATATCTATATTCAGGAGATGGAATTGATGCTTGTTTTCTAGGGTAAACCACATGTCATGTGTGTATAGTATGAAAAGTGGGCCAAGAACACTACCCTGAGGAACACCAGATACCACATTCCCATACTCAATATGGTGCCCATCAACATCAACTCTGCGATCTATTAATTGAAAATTCAATAATGATGCTAAGAGAAGACCTGCCTAATACCAACTGCCACATATGTGACCTTCCCCAGCACCCCATGAAATTGATGTTAGTACCTCGGGTTAAGAGACACTGCATTACATAGAAGGTGGAGTCTGTACAGAAGAATAATGGAAGGTGTAATTTGTTGTTTACTTGTTTTGACGTATATGTACGCTATCTCACTAGGAGTGGTTTGTTTGGGTGGGGGTTAGGAGACGAATGCCTAGGCTAATTATTTTTTTACTTGAATCTTTCAATCTAAGAACATATTCTTGGAATGCATCTTGGTGTTATTTAGGTGACTTACATTACATTATTAGTATACCATTTCCGATTATGTATAATTTTGGATTCTAAATTTCTGCAATGCTGTAACAACCATTTCTATCTTTATAGACATTATGATAGAAGAGGATAAATTTGAGTACAATATTTACTATACATGCATATTTTCATCTGTATCTGTAGTCCTTTGTTTTCTTTTTGCTTGCCAGAAAATTCTTTATGTGAAAAGCTGTATAGGTGTGTGCTTATAAAAAGTTCTTAACCCACCATCAAGGTCTTGCATACATTCATAATTGTATTGAAGGCTTTTTATCTGTTTCATGTAAAACACCGATGGCATTAATTCTTTATTGGTCATGTTACTTTTTCGTCCCTTCTCATTTCCTTGTTACATAAATCTTTCTATTGAAACACTGTTCTACTCAGATTAATGTGATTAATATAACATTGCAAGTTATTCTGCTGGGTTATTTTACTAGATAATCCTATAATTCTTCTGTAGCGAATTATCTCTCTTAATTACTCTGTATTACAGGTCTAAGTTAGCATTACTCTATTTTTTTCTGCAGATTATTAATACTGGAGTAAAAGTTTTGGTTCGCAGTGACAACAGAGGTGCAACTTGTGATTTTAGGTTAGCCCAAGATGTAAGTACAGTGACAAAATGTTTTATCATTTAATAATTTTGTTTGGTAATTCATTTAAGCTATATAATTAAATTATAGTCATTTATTTCTGTTTACCTCCTTTTAATTGAGAATGGAGTGTTTATAAATCAAAGTACTGAACAGTATGCATTTAATAATAGGTTATTCTACTGCAGTGTGAATGAAATTCATTAAAACATCACTCACTTATTCTTGAAATTATAAATTTCTTTTGCTTATACATATACTTAATTCAAAGCTACTACTTTACTAAGGGCCGTTTTTCAGGACAAAGGGTGATAGATCAAGTCCATTGTATGTTGAAAGTAATGTAAATAATATTATTCCTGCTGATAGAATGAAATATGAATGTCAGCGTTAACAATAAAAAACAAAATCCAAAATTTGATATGCTCACTCTGAGGAATACTGATCTCCATAGTGCTTTACTACTCTATATCAGAAACATCTACTCTGACTAGGAAAATGGAAGGCATTTGTTCTTATGCATATACAAACCTTTTGTCCTTTAGAATAGGGAATGTCTTTAGCAAAGCTGGAACGGCTGTTATAATTGTTAACGGGGTAGTTAACGACAGGTGATGTAATAGTTTTACTATATTTACCTTCTTCACTCTGATGTCAGCTTGTCAACACAAAAACAATTGAACCACCAAACACATAAACAGATACAAGAGAGCGCGCCTACTACCAACACAAACCAAACACTATGAATCCAATCAGCTGACCCCTCCTCCGACAATCGCCCTCACTAACCTTAACAACAACACGTAAATAACTCTTTTCTAAACTAATTATTGCTATATTACCTATTTACTTATAAAAAAATCTTCGTGTTTTTCTCACAATCTTCTTTATATATTAATATATCAACCCTTTCTAATTATACTGTACTTCTTCACTTGATAACCTTTCAATTATCATACTTTACTATTCTAAATTCACTTTCTTAGAATAAAATATCAAAATAAATTCTCATATCTAATCATACTTGACTCTCTCTCCTCCCCTCCCATCTCCTTCCAACTGTAGTCTCCTCTTTACAACCCCACCCCTTCACATCTCTACTCTCCACATATGCCCTGATGTTTTCCTCATATACTCCTGCCTTGGTAAGTACATCAGCTATTTGTTTCTTTCCTGCCATCCATTGCACCTCTTGTATTTCTCCAGATTTTATAGTTTCCCTGATAGCTGTAATCTCTATCTTTAGTCTTTTACCACTAACTCCGGCACTTGATTTAATGGCTGTCAATAGTGTTTTACTGCCAGTTGTCACTATTGCCGTTAATCTTCTCTCTCTTTTTAATTCCTCCCATAACCTATTGAAATATATTAAACCTTCTATCACCTCTCCAATGCTTAACACCTCTGCCTCAATAGTTGGTTTTGCTACCCTTCTTGATTTTCTAGACTTCCACCATATAAGACACCTTCTGCCATCTGTCAAAGATATTATATAACACAATTGCAAATGCCCATCTTCAAAATTTTCATAGGATGCATCTGCATACGCTTCCCAATAGATATTCTCTGCTTGTAATTCATCTAATACCATCTCTCCCATTATAATTTTAACTCTCCTTACTGCTTTAATTAATTTTCTCATATCTTAATTCACTAACGTTACACGATATTTCTGGCATTGTATGCAAAGACATCCAGTTAAGCTGTCTAACCACAGACTTATACTCTGTTAATTCCTTCTGACTTGGTATTCTATTACCAATATATTGTCTAGATTCTGTTTTTTCCATGAACCATTATTTCCCCCATAGCAAAAGTCATCCACATGGGAACATAATATACCCACCAGTTTATTGTCTTTCCTCCAATAAAATATGTTTGGCTCCAATCTACTTCTTTTTCATGCTTTTGCAGTGTCCTTCAACCAATAAACTGTCTTCTTCAATTTCCATAAACCACTCCAATCTCCTTCAACTGGTGGTTTCAAATACACTTCCCTCTGTATTTGATCACCCTGTAAATATGCTGTTTCCACCTGTAACGTTTAACAATTCCATATTTTTAATTTGATGATTGTTAAGCACAATTTCAGCAGTTCTGCATTACAAGTAGGAGCATCTTTTTCCCAGTCTGGCATTTCTTCAAAGCCTCTAGCAACTAACCTGGTCTTACATATCTTTTTACCACCTTTCAACTTCTTTGACTATCCACCTTGTGGATGTAGCTTTTTGCCCAGTATCTTCCACCTCCTCATATACATAGTTTCCTCTCCAACTCAAACTCCTTTTCCTTAGCCTCTAATACTTGCTGATTCTCAAAACCTAACAAAACCTCTTCTTCATCCCCATTTTTATCAATATTCCTGTAATCTCTCAGGTTTATCCATCCTTGTCACCAGTAGAAGAATCCTGTACATTGTATGCATCTCCTCAGTATTTACTAAATATTTTACCAGCTAAACTTAATACTGTTCATTTTTCCATATGATCAGTGTTTTTATTTACTGCTCTAACCCTCTTTTTCTCAACTTTGGTAATTTTTCTGTAAAGTCTTCTCTACTGTGCATCTTTCTCTCTTTCTCTTCTCAATAATCACTTTTGTCTCCTGTACCTTTCTTATATCATTCTCGGGTACACCTACATCATCCATGCTGTTGTCCCTATTTCCATTAACCTCTGACAACCTTTCTGTTTCTGTTACTTTACCCTGAATTCTTGTAATGTGTATCCTAGCTATCTCTCAATGAACTACCATGTTTTACTAAGACTGTCTTAGCTGACACTCCTACTACCTCAGCAGGCCCCCCCCCCTCCTTTCTTTTTATCTGCTCTTGGAAAACACCTCATCTCCAACTACTGCCTCCTCAAGTTCATGTTCTCCTACATTTTTATTTAAAGCAATTCTTAGTTTGCTGCAAAACTCGATTTTAATGAAAGCCTCTCTAGCCTTGTGTACTGCATTCAGTGTATCCTATACTAACCCTTCTGCTGTACTAATCTCTGTACCAGCTGGATTTGAAGTCTCTTCCCCTACTAAATTTGGTAATGCAGGATTTCTACCAAAAACTAGCTGATTAGGTATCCATTAATTACTAAAAACTTCCTTTCTATGATCTCTCATACATCTAAAGCCAAAACCTCATTAAATACTCTACTTCAAAAAAATCCAATGACTGGTTTCCATTTATACTTCCTACGTACGTCTAAAGCCAAAACCTCATTAAATACTCTACTCCAAAAAAATCCAATGACTGGTTTCCATTTATACTTCCTATATATTTTACAAGTTGCAATTAAATCTGTTATTAGCCTCCTGACTTCTTCCTTTTCTCTGCCACCTAAACCATCACTCCACTTGGCCTCTTCTGTTAACCTCCAAATTTTCTTCCCATATCCATTCAAAACTGTAAGTGTAACTTCATAATTGCTCCTTTAATTTCTTGGTTATGTAGTCCCTTCCATCCCTCCAACATTAATTCCTCTTTTACTCTCTTCAGAATTCGTAGTCTTAAATGACCCTGTTCATTAATTCCTCTTTTACTCTCTTCAGAATTCGTAGTCTTAAATGACCCTGTTCATCCTCTCTCAAATTGATTCTTATTCCACCTAATGCTGCTATCTCTACTAGATTTTCCTTCATATCTATCCTCATACCCATCTTACTCATTGTTTTCTTCCGTATTAGCCATGGTATGTCACCTTGCAAAATTTCTGTCTTCAAATAAAATTTCTATCCTTTTAACAAAACTGGTACAGTATTTCTATTACACCTTTAGATTCATATGCTGATTCACCAAACTTAAAAAGACCTTGTTTGATTCCTCTTTGGTGTCCTTTATTCTTTTCAACTCTCCTAAGCTTAAACCAACTACAACTCTAGCTAGTCATAATTCAACATACACAGTTGATTTATATCCTGTATCTAAATTAGCATCAACTTCTCCCCAAGACTTAATATCTGTTTCTTGAATTTCTCCTACTTGAATTTTCCCATCTAAATAATCTCTTAACTTGTTTTAACCTATGCTTATTGTCCACATTACCAGTCTTATTTTCATCAAACTTGTTTTCATATAGCTTTTCTCTATTCTGAGGATTCCGAGGACAATCTTTAGTCCAATGCCGTTCAGAACTACATATAGGACACAATGTTACTTTCCCCTCTCTACTTGTTGGATTTCTTCCACCACTCCCTCTTATCCACCTAGTTCTACCACTATTCCTGTATTCCTCTCTGCCTCTACCCATATTCATGTTTTCAGATCCTCACCAATCATCCTCTTCCTCGTTCCCTAATTCTTCAAATATTCTTTATAATATCTTGGACACAGAATCATACTCTAGTTTACCTTGCCCACATGCAGCCAACACCATCTGTTTTGTATTTTCGTTGAGGTTTAAACATGACAACCTTTAGCCTGTCCCTCAAACAAACTTTTTCCTATAGCCTTACTGCATTCTGAAGCTGCGGTCTTATACCTAATTATGAAATCTCTCATCTTTTGACCAGATTCTCTCTCTTTTAAAGTACTTCATCTCCCCATAGTTATCCATTAATTTCTTAAATATTACCTTGAACCTTCTGTACCTTTCAGTTTTTCTCTATCTCTCTCTTCTGTCACTTCTAAAGCTTTTCCTTTCAAACTTAAAATCTAATCTCTATACCTGGATATTTAACATCAACCACACATACTACCAACCAATCCTTTACCTGACTTTTCCACCCTTTGTATTCTGACTGCTTACTACAAAACCCAGGTTGCTCCTTCCTCCAACTCCATTGTCTCCCATAGCACTAACCTAATCGAAGTATGCTCACAACCAACACAGTCGATGCCCCAGCCTAGGTTCACTTTTAACCACACTCTGCTACCACTGATAATATTAATATTTTTACTATATTTACCTTCTTTACTCAAATATCAGCTTGTCAACACAAAAACAATTGGACCACCAAACACACACACAGAGACAAGAGAGCGCACCCACCACTAACACAGACCAAACACCATGAATCCAGTCGGCTGACCCCTCCTCCGACAGTCGCCCTCACCAACAACAACAACACCGTTCTAAACTAATTATTGCTATATTACCTATTTACTTTTGAAAACTTCACTTTTGTCTTATGCTGTAACAGCGGATAATTTTTCAGGTTTTGTGGAGTGTGAGGTAATCACTACAATGTGTGTGCTAGAAGCTTTTTAATGCAGACCGTCATAAATGAGTAGCCTTAGGAAAACTTGACCACCCAACTTGTTCCCTCCAGAAAGGGGTTTGGGAGAAAAAGGGACCAAGAGGGAGATGCTGATGCCAGTGTTCACCCTCTTCTATTGCCTGAGCAGGGGATTCTTATCTGGCTTTTTAGCAACCTGGCAGACACATTTGACTGAGTCATAGTGAGTGTCCTTCGGGACATTTATTTACTACAGTACTGTACTTATTCTGGATTATTTGGCTTCTCTATCTCACATACCGATAACGTTATTGCTTAATCCTCCAACATCACCATAATCCTGGCCTTAGTGACAGATATGGAAAGAATGTTGAACACGAAGGTGCCCGAAGTCACTCGAGAAGTGTGCAAGCTATTACAGGCAACTCTTCTTGGTGGAGAGGCCAACTGGGGGCTGGAGACTTTTGCTCCATTGAACAAGATTTTTTCATCAAATAAAATTCAGTATGGAAAATATTCAGCTTTTGCTGAATTCCATCAGAGAAGGAGACTTCATGGTTTCAGACAATGAGCATGAGTATTTCGAAGTACCCATTTATCAGTCCTCTAAGAGGTACCTCCCCTTCTCCCTTTACAGTACACTATACCGGTTCAAGACTGCTTTGGACTGTGTACAGCTCCTCAGGTGGTCACTCGGATGTTCTTTCTTGTAGCAGCTTCAGCCTATTTGCAAGGGATACTTCTAATGATGCATCTCGACAATTGGGTAATCCTATACTCCTCTGTGAGGCTGTTGGTTCTGGATTATGATAGATTTCTTGCATTTCGTCACGATTTGGGGATTGTGATATATTGGGAGAAGTTGAATATCTTAACCAAGCGGAGGTTCAAGTACTTACACATGCTGATAGACACAATAGCACCGAGTCCTTTCTTTAGACAATCACATCCACAAGCTCATGGAGGTAGCATGACCAAACCTGTCCAAGAGAGTACTCCCAGCTCAGCACTGGCAGTACCTTGTTGGCCACTTTCCTTAGCTGGAAAAGCTCGTTCTTCTCAGGTACCTTCATTAGTGTTCAAAAGATCATTGGTCAACATACTGGTATCACCCAGCCTTCCTTTTCCAGTGGGCCATGAGGCTCAGGACATTTTATGGTCAATAGGCTTGGGACGATTTTACCTGGTGGCGGAACAAAGACCTCGCCAGAGGAGTCCTACAGTCCTACTCAACTCTCCAAGAGATATTTACAAGCGAATATACTCAATCACCATGGGGCGGTTGTGTGGAACGAGTGGTCCCTACCTCTTTGCCAAGCGGAAAGCCGCCTTATTGCGAGTGAAGTGACAGGTAACAACTTAGAGAAGATGCGTTTCTGTCTTGTGAGGGCCTCATCTTTAGCAATGGCATAACCTTGAAAGTGTCAAAGGTATACTCTCTTTCTGGCTTTGTTAGACAACCCGTAAGGCATTCAACTTGACAACTGAGAGGGTCAAAATATTTACTAGGGCTCATGAAGTTGGTGTTATAGGCCCTACCCTAATCTTTAAGAGGAATTTTTCAGTCAGCCAAGTGTTTTGATAGCTGGTGTTTTGAAATGCCAAACATGCTTCACGGCATTTTAGCAACGGTATTATACCCATTAAGTCCCGTAACACTTTCGTTATTGGTCCTGTGGTGGCTGCTCAAGTAGTTGTGTAGCCAACCCAACTCCTGTATGTGACAGGAAGTATATTGTTTATAATAATGTGTAGATGTAAGGTAGAATGACTGGCTCTTCTTTCATCTTCCCTTCCACTCTCCTGGAGATGAAACGGTTGTACTTTTACTCACTGGATCTGACTTGATGCAGGTAAGATATACTTCTGAGCTCCATTCTTTTGTTCCTATAGAAGTATATCCCCCATCCTTCCTTGACAAGGGGGATGATAACATATACAAACCCATAGATTATCATATGCTAGGTATAGCATTCAGGACTTCTCTCCCCCTTGGGAGAGGGGATTTCTACTTTGACTACATACCAATCATCTTATACAGGCCAGGCCCTATCAACCTATTCATCCTTATGATGGACAGGTAGGAAATTGCTGGAATCCTCTCTTTTGCTCCCCTATAGAACCCAGTAGACTGACACTTCCAGGGAACAAAAAGAACCAATTAGTTCTTTTCTAGGGGGATTTCCAATCCACAAATTAGTGAGTTTCTTAAAATAAAGGAATAAAGGTGTAAGTACAAATGGGAACAAAGAAATTTTTTTAAAAGTAATAAGTATTTTTCCCTCCTGTACAAACCTGAGTCCTTTAAAGTTAAATTTCTCATCTCAACCCCCCGTCTCAGCCCTGAGCCAAAGGTCAAAAAGGAAGTCTATGACAAGCGGGTCGGTGTGCATGAATTCTTGTTTGCACACACCACCTATTGTTAACTATGTCGTAAACAAATTCAACGGCTGTTCCAGCTCCACTGAAGACATTCCCTATTTTAAAAAACTCTGGTTTGTATGGATAGGAAAAATAATAATTACTTTTGAAATTTAATTTTAGCGAGTTGTGATTTTAGAAAATTTAGATCTATGATGAGTACATTGGGAAGATCATTTACTATTATGAAGGAATTAGCAGAGATGTGGTATTCATATGCTTGAAAAATAAGGTGAAGAATTTAAAGATTTACAAGGTTTGGACATGTGACAAGAAGGGATGAGAAATGGCTTTTAGTCAATATAGATATAGAAATAGGAGGACAAAGGCGCAGGAACTCATTGAAAAAGGCATTTGATGAAGATCAAGATTCGATAGAATTTCATGAAGACGGTAAAGGGAGGAGATGATATAAAAACGTTTATGATGGTTATAGTTAGATAATGCCTTTTAAATGTTTACTTTGTGATAGCTAAGGAATGGTTTACCTTGTGACAAAGAGGGAAGACCACTTAGAAAATTTCACGAGGTTGTAGTTAATTTTTCTGGTTGATTTTGAAAATATACACCTTCAACAGCCATAATTTATTGATGATTGTTTTTCCAATTGTATAAATAGTATGAAAACTAGTCATAGAATATGAACATTTCATAAGCCAAGAAATTGAGGTGTTCCTTGGTTTTATCCTTTGCATACTGCTATGTTTTATTAATTTGAGAAATATGTAATAAACTAGTAACTTGGGTAATGGACTGTGTGTGCTGATCTATCAATGATATTTTCATAAACTTAATTCTTTGCATTGGTGCCTATATTTTTTAACCATTGTATTAATAGTTAAAGTATATAATCTCATTTTCAGGGATCAGAAGTGCTACTTCCTCTAATAACTCAAAGGAAAATCACAGTAACTCACAGTGATCTGGTTTCCTTGCTTTTAAATGATGATATGGAAATGCCACCTGAAATAGCAACTATGGACCCAGTTACGCAACAGCAATGTTCGGAATTATGTAAGTATAAAATGTATTATGCATTTATTCATGCAGATTACATATTCCACTTCTTTTGATAAAGCCCTAATGGGTAGTTGGTAAAAAAAAAATAACTGAATATTGTAGGTTGAAATGAGCAATGCTTTTGCTTACAACTCGCTGGATGAGCAAAGAGGAAATATGTATGAAACTTATATTAGAAAACAATAATGTAATAAGTTGGGTTGTACAAGGGAAAAGCCTGCTTTTGACATAAATAGACTTAAAATAAACTTGAAATGAATGGTATACAGTAGAGATATAGAGTAGTGTTGTATTATATAGTAAAGAATATTTGGGTTTGTGATCAATGAATAACTTTTTAATGTGATGTGAACCATGTGTTGCAATTTGTAAGTGGGTGAGTGATTGGATTGGTGTAAAAATTGCATTTAGACTAGTATTTGTTCTGTTTCTAAGACTGTACTAATACAAGAAATCTGAGAAAGGGCAGTACATATAAGCGCCAAATTGAAGGAATAAGAAAATAGGCTTTATAGTGTGTAAAATGTGTCATAAGTGAGATGGATGTAAGGTATGCTTTAAAGAGAATGAATAAGGGAAAGGCGGTTAGCCAGACCATATTTCGGTGGATGTGCTTGAGAGATCCAGCAGTGAGGTTTCTAACAAGGCTATTTATAGTGTGGTAGAGAATGCCTGAATAGTGGAGGAGTGTCCTGGTGCCTATCTAAAAGAACAAGGGAGATGCTCATATTGCACAAACTTATGTGGAATAAAGTTTTAACCCATAGCCTGAAGATCTAGGAAATTGTGGTAGAAGCCAGCTAAGGACACAGGTAAAAATCAGTGGACAACAGTATGGTTTATTGCCAGCTAGAAGTTCTTCAGATGCCATAATTGATTTATGAATGTTGATTTAAAAATATTGAGGACAAAAAGTATTGCATTTTGTGTTTGTGGACCTAGTGAAAGCCTATGATACGTTGCCACGAGATGAATTGTTCTATTGCATGAGGAGCTGTGGTGAGAATGGGAAGTATGTGGGGTCAATACAGGATATTTATCAGAATAGTAACACAACAGTGAGGTGTGCTGTAGGTACAATGGAATGGTTTAAATGTTGAGGTAGTATTGCACCAGCGATTGGCTATAAGCTCTTTACGGTTTTCAATTATCACCGACAGATTGACCGGTGCCATTAGACAGGAGTCTCCAAGATCTGTGTAATTTGCAGACAAAATACTGATCTGTTAAGATAGTAATGAGGAGGTTGAAGTAAATCAGGAAATTTGAAGGAATACACTGGAGAGGAGTGGTACAAAAATCAGTCCAAGTATGAGACTATGTGTAAATGAGGGGATGGCAGGAATGCAGCATGATTGGGAGGCATTGAACTGAAATAATGTACATGAATTTAAGTTTGTTCCAACACGAAGTACTTACCTCGAACTACTTTCTTAGGAGTATCTAGGATCTCCTTCCCATCCGACCAGAGTTTTGTGTAGTTTACCCCAAACCCATTTTCTATGAGGAGTAACCTCAGGCAGAGTGATACGCGCCCTGAGGCTAACCCCGGGTCAGAGAGCATGCTTGCTCAGGTCTTGACCTCCAGTAAGTTCTCTGGTCGCGTCGCGATATCATCTCGCCGCTCTCCTAATCCCAGTGTGACTTTGTGTGTCCCCGACCCCTTTGTGTCTCATCCGATACCCACGAGGTCCCCTTGTGCTTTCCCTGAGCGTGCTTGTGTCTCGTAGTGCTTTCTCCTACCTCATGGAGCATCCCTGCCGTTATCCTGGGCCTATGGCCGGTAAATCGTGTGGAGCGTTCCTATCGAAGCCCTTAGTTAACCTGCACTCCTTGTTCCTCGTGCAGGGGCAGCGTTTGTTCCCCTTCCGGAGTGCGAGTCGTGGAATGAGGTGCAGTGGGTGCGGTATAGCACCAAAAAGAAGGCGGCGGCGAAGAAGTCGCCTAAGAAGCCGAGTGTCCCTTCCTTCCTTGCTTCGCCGGGCGTCTCGTTGGACCGAGCTTCCCTTCCAACCTCCCCTACCCAGAGTAGGGGACGAGGTAAGTCCGTTGCGGGGAAGAGGCCCGCGGCCCTTCCCCAAGAGTCTGACCTTCAAGATAGTGGAGTTGTGACGTCGTTTCAGGCGAGTGAGGGGACTGAGGGAGGGGCGGGAGTGTGTTCGGAAGACGGAGTCCTGGTCACGTTTCCTCAGATGACCCCATGTGGGAGAAAAATTTACCTAATTCTTCTCCAGCCTCTTGGGCGTGTTTTTCAGGCACTTTGGCAGCTGAGGGCGATGTCAAGAAGAGTTTTCCCCGCCGTCGGACTCCATTGCGTGGGTTCCCCCCAAGACGCCCTTCAGAAGCTTCCGCGCTTTCCCCCAGCGCCGTCGGCCATATTCCCAGAGGTGTTTCTACAGGCATCGCCGTCCACAGAGCGTCGCAGGAATCCCCCTACACCAGCGCGGGAGGCGAGGTCATCGAAGAGGGCCTACAAGTCTTCGGTTTCCTCAGTGGAGGACCTTCCTGCTCTAAGGAGGACGAGGCGCTGAGGAAGCTCAGGAGACGGAGGGAGAAGTCCCGCAGGAAGATGTCGCGCTCTCGCTCTCGCTCTAGGTTGCGGCACGAGAGTCGGCGCCCAGGATCCCCCAAGAGAAAGTGGAAGAAAAGTGCCTCCCCGGACGGTGAGTGGGTGATGATTCACCGCGACAGGCTGCTGGAGTTAGCTGTGGCGCCGGGCCCTTCAAGTTGGCGTCCGAGGACGCGCTCCCCGGATAGATAATCTTCCCGCAGCAGTGGCAACCGACAGAGGGATTCATCCTGGCAGGTTCCAGTCGACAGGCGTAGGCCTGCGAAGGTTCCAGCTTCATCCGCCCAGCGGAGAGAGTCGCCCCTTCGTTCTGGCAGCCGAGTCCTGACCTCCAAAGCCCACCTAGCTCGTCACGAGCGCGATCTACGGCTCTCCTCGACGGGCAGGCCAGCAGATACGAGGACCTCCGGAAGGGGTGATGGACCTAGGACGGAGGCCCCCGTCCCGACGGCGATGCCCTTCCTTCAGCGAGAACCCCCGCTAGAGGGTCGGTCCAGGACTCCCCCCACGTGCGAGGTCCTCCGTCGGAGTACCCCCGTCATATGCGTCAGCGCGCCCTTCGGAAGATCTCGACGACCATGGAGAGGGTTCGGCAGCAGAGGTATCGGCCTATCGGAGGGTGATAGGCCTCATCAGGAGCCACCACAGACTGGACGAGCCGGAGCCCTCCTCCGAAGATTCATGGCGTTCCAGCCTCAATAGGATAGTGGACGCCCCGGTCCAGCAGCGCCCCTCCTTGGCTCTCCCTTTAGCGAGGGACGTTAAGTTAGGTAGAGCCCATGTGGACAGGATCGTGGCCAACCACGCCGAGGCGCCCAAGAACCAGAGCGATTCCAAACTACTCCAGCGCCTGAAGTCCCAGAGTAAGTTTTACCTTCCGGAGGGACAGTGAGCAGGCGTCTGTGCACTGGAGCCAGCACTCGCCGTGTTGGGGCAGGGAGCCTCAGAAGAGAGGGCGTCGACGGCTCCGATCTGCTTCTCTCCTTCGGAGGCGATTATGATGGAGGAGATATCGAAGGACTTAGTCAACGTCTCCTCTTGGCTGCCTCCACCCTGGTGGGCGTCCAGTCCTCATACGATCTGACGGTACCGGAAACCCAGGCTTTACTCAAGGAACTTATCAGTTCAGGAGGTAAGGCCCTGAAATTCCTCTCCTACCAGTCGCTAGCTTTGGCCGCCAACTGGGTCCTGCGGAGCAGGGACACAGTCTTGAGCAAGATCACTAGGAGGCTTCCGGACCGAGAGGCCAGGTCTTTGAGGAGCCTGACCCTGTGGGACGACGCGATATTTCCCCTGAAGGCAGCGGAGGAGTCGATTGAGAGGGTTAGGAAGTTGGAGGACCCGTACGAGCCCAGGCCCCACCCGGTCAGAAGGCTGGCGTACAGAAGGTCCTCCGCCGACACGCCTCGCTCTTCTCGGGCTTCTCCTAGCCAACCCAGGAGAGAGCGCTCGGCTACGGCCTGGTCCCAGTCGTCTCACCCCTCCCGTAGGGGATCATCCTCGACCCAAGCCTCCTATAGACCATCGTTTGCAGCGCCCAGAAGAGGACGTTCAGGCCGCTCCTCAAGGAGAAGATAGGAAGGGAGGCCCCCTACACCTGCTGAAGCCTCAAACATTCTTGGCAAGCATGGGAAGATCACGGTGCAGACCCGTGGACCGTGACAGTACTGAAGGAATGGTACAGGTTGCCCTTCCTAGTGGACCCTCGACCTCTGATGCCAGACCAGCAGGCGGAGTGGCTAGCCCCCAAGGACCCCTTGAAAAAGGCAGCTCTGCAAGGAGAGGTCTCAGCAATGTTGGCAAAAGGAGTAATGGAACCTGTCCAGGACCAAGGTCTGGGGTTCTACAGCAGGCTGTTCCTGGTGGAGAAAGCAACAGGAGGGTGGAGACCAGTCATAGACCTCTCAGCCCTCAACAAGTTCGTCTGCAAGACAGACTTCAAAATGGACACTCCGAAGTCAGTCTTGGCGTCCTTGAGAGAAGGGGACTTCATGACGTCAGTAGATCTCAAGGATGCTACTTCCAAATCTCGGTTCATCCCTCCAGCAGGAAGTACCTACGGGTAAAATGGGGTACTCAAACGTTGCAGTTCAAGACCCTCTGCTTCGGGCTGTCCACTGCCCCCCAAGTCTCCACGAGGGTCTTCACGACGGTCTCAGTCTGGGCACACGAACAGGGCATTCGCCTGATTCGGTACCTAGACGACTGGTTGTTACTTTCAGCCTCAGAGGAAGTACTGAAGGAGCAAGGCACGAAGCTGCTGCGGTTCTGCAACGTTCTGGGGATCACCATCAACCTAAAGAAGTCCCAACTGATACCCTCCACCAGGATGACCTACCTCGGAATGGTTCTGGATTCCCGGTTAGTGAAAGCCTTCCCCTCCTCGGAAAGGCTGGACAACTTAGACCAGGTCCTCCGCCTCTTCCTGACAGACCAACCAAGGAGAGCGAAGGACTGGCAGAGGCTGGTAGGCCACCTTGTGTCGGAGAAACTGGTCCCCCAGGGCAGGCTAAAGCTCAGGGAGGTCCAGTGGAACTTGAAGGAAAGCTGGAACCAGACGGACTCCCCCCACAGAGTGGTCCCGGTGGTCCCGGTGGGGGTCCCGGTGTTCCCGAAGACGAAACAAGTCCTAGGATGGTGGAGCTGCAGGACGAACACCCTCAAAGGGATGCCCTTTGCAGCCGACCCCCCGGAGATGCTCCTGTTCACGGACGCATCGAAGGAGGGGTGGCGTGCCCATCTCCTAGGGAAGTCAGCAAGAGGGAGCTGGATGGCCCTAGAGAAGACCCAGCACATGAACGTGCTAGAGATGAGGGCAGTACGAAGAGCGTGCCAGGAGTTCGTACACCTACTCCGGGGAAACACCGTGGCTCTGATGTGCGACAACGCCACGGTGGTAGCTTACATAAAGAAACAGAGGCCTAAGGTCGAAGGAGCTGTACGTCCTCACGTTAGAACTTCTGGAGTGGGCCGAAGTGGAGCAGATCAGAATCTCAGCAAGGTTCATTCCAGGGAAAAGGAACGTCCTCGCCGACGGCCTCAGCAGGATGGGGCAAGTGGTAGGGTCCGAATGGTCTCTGCACCCGGAAGTAGCCAGAATCGTCATTCAAAAATGGGGTTCTCCGGTGATGGACCTCTAAGCAACAAGGCTGAACACACAACTCCCCGTGTTCTGTTCTCCTGTACCAGACCTTAAAGCGGGGTTCGAGGACGCCTTCCAACATCCTTGGGACAATCTCGACGTGTACGCTTTTCCCCCCTTCGGGATGCTCAGGCAGGTCGTCAACAGAGTAAGAATGGCGAACAACCTGTGGATGACTTTGGTAGCGCCCTGGTGGCCGGAGAGAGAATGGTTCGTGGACCTAAGGGAGTTAGCACAACAGCCGCCCTGGCCCCTTCCGGACAGGCCAGACCTTCTCCGGCAACCATACTTCCAAAGATTCCACGAGAATCCTCGGTCCCTTCGCCTTCACGCGTGGAGGTTATCGAGCGCCTCCTGAGGAGGGAGGGCTATTCGTCAAGTACAGCAATGAGGATGTCGGGCTACCTGAGGCGGTCATCAGCAGCGGTCTACCAGGCTAAGTGGGCCACTTTTACCAAATGGTGCACCGCTAGGGACATCAGGCCCCTGAAGGCCTCCATCTCGCAGGTAGCGGACTTCCTAGTTTACATGTCCATCCCGGCCATCAAGGGAGTCCGCGCTGCTCTGGGCCAAGTTTTTCTCCTGAAAGGCATAGACCTGGGTAACTCCAGACATATCTCAATGCTCATTAAAAGTTTTGAGCAATCATGCCCCCCGCAAGCTGTGAAGGTGCCACAATGAGACGTGGCAAGGGGCCTGAAAATGTTATCCGAACCCCCGTTCGAGCCCCTGAAAGACATCGTGGACAGGGATCTCACTCTCAAGACAGTTTTCTTGCTGGCGTTAGCTTCAGCTAAACGGGTGGGCGAGATCCATGGTCTGTCCTACGAAGTGGCTCACTCGAAAAGTTGGCAGGAAGTCACGTTCAAGTTCGTCCCTTCCTTCGTAGCCAAGACCCAGAATCCTGCCGTGTGGGACCCCAGGTTTGAAGGTTTCTCAATTCCGGCAATCCCCCAGTCGGACAACGTGAAGGATTTGCGCCTGTGCCCAGTCAGGCCGGTGAGGAAATACTTGGAGAGGACAGCCGAACTCCGGCCCGGGATCTAAAGCCTTTTTGTTTCCACGGGCCTCGTAAAGAAGCCAGTCTCGAAAAATACCATCTCCTGGTTGCGGCAGGTCATTATCAGGGCCTACAGTAAGGCAGGAATCCCCCTTCCGGGAAAGGCCAGGCCCCATGACATTAGGGGCCTTAGTACTACATTGGCTTTCGAGAAGAATATGGCAGTGGGCCAGATCCTAAGGGCAGGTACCTGGACCAACCAGTCTACCTTCATGGCTCACTATTTGAAGGACTATTCAAGAAAATCCCTGGACGGGTTCTCGATAGGTACCGTCGTTTCCGCGCTCCAAACGGGTTAAAGGTATAGCCTCAGTGATAACCGCGGGTAACAAGCACAAGAGACACAGGTTCGTTCCTTAAACCCCCTTGTACTTTCTTCCCCTTTTCCCGCGGCAAGTGGGCTCTGAGAGGGCCCTGAGCCGGAGACAAGTACCTCAACGGGGGGAAGTCGTGTCCCATAGGATTTCTTGCACAGGTGAGTTTCTTAGACACTAAGATGGGTTTTTGTGTAGTTTCCTCTCGATCGGTTTTCTATGGGGTCAATACGACCTAGCCTCCTTTCTAGGTCTCTGGATATTCCTCAGCACGGTCTCAAGAACGTTTTAGGGCCACGCCCACATCCTAAAGTATAAGTCTCCTAAGAAAGTAGTTCGAGATAAGTACTTCGTGTTGGAACAAATCACAAATTTTAAGTAATTTGTATTTTTCCTAACAGTACTTACCTCGAACTACTTTCGGGTAATGGCCCACCCTGCCTTCCCCGAGTGTGCCCTGGTATTCTTAGAGACCTTAGCTACCAAGAACTTACTGGAGGTCGAGACCTGAGCAAGCATGCTCTCTGACCCGGGGTTAGCCTCAGGGCGCGTATTACTTCGCCTGAGGTTACCCCTCGTGGAAAATGGGTTTGGGGTAAACTACACAAAACTCTGGTCGGATGGGAAGGAGATCCCAGATACTCCTAAGAAAGTAGTTCGAGGGAAGTACTGTTAGGAAAAATACAAATTACTTAAAATTTGTGATATTTAGGATCAACTAAACAAAGTGAAGGTGTGTGCAATGGGTGAGTGAGGAGGAGAATTGAAGCCTGGTGGAATGGCTGGAGAAGCGAAACAAGTCTAGAAAGTGTGATAGGGAAGGCTTAGAGGTGGTGGTAAGGCCAGCAGGGATGGAAGTTGCAGAAATGAAAATGCTGAGGTTCCTAGAAATAAATTTATTAGAGGAACTGCACAAGTCAGTCGGTTTGGAAAGAAACCAAGGGAAGCAAGATTAAGGTAGTTTGGGCACGTTAGAAGGGAAGAAGAATATGTTGGGAGGAGGATCCTAAGTATGAAGCCACTATGTAAGAGGTGAGGAAGACTCAAGATGAGATTTATTGATTCAATAAGAGAAGATACCCACAATGCCATAGTGGAGCTATGATGGTCATTGAAAGGTTGACCAATGTTCTGGCCTTGTTGAGTACCCTCCTCATCAGACAGAACGGGAGAAAGGCCTAAACGTCGATGTTGTCCCACTGTTATTATTATAATTATTATTATTATTACTATCCAAGCTACAACCCTAGTTGGAAAAGCAAGATGCTATAAGCCCAGGGGCTCCAACATGGAAAAATAGCCCAGTGAGGAAAGGAAATAAGGAAATAAATAAATGAAGAGAACAAATTAACAATAAATCATTCTAAAATAAGAAACAACGTCAAAACAGACATGTCATATAATAAACTATCAACAACATCAAAAACAAATATGTCATAAATAAACTATAAAAAGACTATGTCCGCCTGGTCAACAAAAAAGCATTTGCTCCAACTTTGAACTTTTGAAGTTCTACTGATTCAACCACCCGATTAGGAAGATCATTCCACAACTTGGTCACAGTTGGAATAAAACTTCTAGAGTACTGCGTAGTATTGAGCCTTGTGATGGAGAAGGCCTGGCTATTAGAATTAACTGCCTGCCTAGTATTACGAACAGGATAGAATTGTCCAGGGAGATCTGAATGTAAAGGATGGTCAGAGTTGTGAAAAATCTTATGCAACATGCATAATGAACTAATTGAACGACGGTGCCAGAGATTAATATCTAGATCAGGAATAAGAAATTTAATAGACCGTAAGTTTCTGTCCAACAAATTAAGATGAGAATCAGCAGCTGAAGACCAGACAAGAGAACAATACTCAAAACAAGGTAGAATGAAAGAATTATAACACTTCTTCAGAATAGATTGATCACCGAAAATCTTGAAAGACTTTCTCAATAAGCCTATTTTTTGTGAAATTGAAGAAGACACAGACCTTATATGTTTCTCAAAAGTAAATTTGCTGTTGAGAATCACACCTAAATTTTGAAAGAGTCATACATATTTAAAGAAACATTATCAATACTGAGATCCGGATGTTGAGGGTTGACCTACTTACAATCATACTTTGAGTTTTGTTAGGATTCAACTTCATACCCCATAATTTGCACCATGCACTAATTCTAGCTAAATCTCTATTAAGGGATTCACCAACCCTAGATCTACATTCAGGGGATGGAATTGATGCAAAGAGAGTAGCATCATCTGCATATGCAACAAGCTTGTTTTCTAGGCCAAGAACACTACCCTGTGGAACACCGGATATCACATTCCTATAATCACTATGGTGCCCATCAACAACAACTCTTTGAGATCTATTACTTAAAAAATCAATAATAATGCTAAGAAACGACCCACCCACTCCCAACTGTTTCAGTTTGAAAACAAGGGCCTCAATATGATTAACACAGTCAAAGGCAGCACTAAAATCAAGGCCAATCATACGAACTTCCCGACCACAATCAAGGGATTTCTGTACAGCATTGGAGATTGTAAGAAGGGCATCACATGCTCCAAGGCCTTTACGAAAACCAAATTGCAAACTAGGGAGTAGATGATTACCTTCAGCAAACCTATTAAGACGTTTTGCCAGAAGACGTTCAAAAACTTTAGATAATATGGGAGTTATGGAAATTGGGCGGTAATCAGTGGGACTTGAGCTACCACAAACACATTTACATAGAGGAGTAACATTACCAATTCTCCAACTAGTGCTAAAAGCTCCTCTTCTTGCTAACTTGCGCAAAATAACAGATAACTTTGGAGCTAAGAAATCTGCTGTCTTTATAAAAAACAAAGGAAAAATACCATTTGGGTCTACACCTCCATAAGCATCAAGGTCCATCAACAGAGCTTTAATCTCACGAGATCGAAAAGCTAAACTAGTTAGTTTAGCCTCAGGAAAACAGGAATGAGGAAGTTCAAGTTTTTCATTACTCTGTTTACTGTCAAAAACATCAGCCAAAAGGGTTGCCTTTTCCTTTGGACAGTGAGTGACTGAGCCATCTGGTTAAGTAAAGGAGGAACTGTTGCATCTACACCAAAGAGTGCAGATTTAAGGGTAGACCACCATTTATGTTCCTGAGTTGTACCAGAAGGTGTTTCTTTTATGGTTAAATTGTACTCCTTACTCTCTGAGCAAAAGCTCGAAGCTGAGTATAGTTGTTCCAGGTCAAATCTGATCTGTTACCCTTCCAAAGTTGATAGGCCTCCTGCTTCTCCAAAAAAGCACGTCTACAATCATCATTGAACCACGGTTTGTCCTTCACTCGGTACCTTAGCACACGAGAAGGGATACGCCTATCAATTATGTTGACTAGATTCTCATTCAAAGGGACAACAGGATCTACACTATTATATAATTGTGACCAATTCAAGCACAAAAGATCATGCAAAATCCCATTCCAGTCTGCTTGGGATTTCATATAAATTTTACAAGAATATGATATATCAGGGACAGGCTGCTCAGTCTTCACTAATAATGAGATCAAGGCATGATCAGATGTCCCGACTGGAGAACCAACCTTACCAGTTATAACGCCAGGGGAGCCAGTGTATACGAGGTCCAAGCAATTACCAGACCTGTGAGTAGCTTCATTTATGATTTGCTCACAGCCTGATTCAGAGGCAAAGTCTAAAGCTCTTAAGCCATGGCGATCGGTAGGAGAGATAGAACTTAACCACTCCCTATGGTGAGCATTAAAATCACCAACAAAGACAAAAGAAGCCTTTCTATCATCTTCTTGTATCTTAGCCATAATGGTAAGAAGACAATCGAAGATAGAATCATCCATGTCTGGATTCCGGTAGATCGAACATAAATAAAAGTTGTTATGCCTGCCACAAACTTTTATTACCTGAATCTCATGACATCCACATTGATAGCAGGACTTATGAGAAGCAGGGTACTCGGTCCTAATACACACCGCCATTCCCCTGGCCCTAGGGATGGCATCACGTTTCAACATTATTGGCTTCTTAAAACCAGTTATAAGGAGCTCAGATGAGTGCCTCATATTAGAAACCAAAGTTTCTGAGCACAAAAGAATATCATACTGTCTGGACGCAACTGTAAGGTCTTGGATATTTGCATGAAGACCACGAATATTGCAATACAGAAGACGACATTGACGAAATCTAGGACGTACTGGTCCCGGATTTCGCTCAATGTCTCCAGACAGCATAAGAATTAATAGAAATAAACAAGAGACATCATACTTAAAAACTAGATTAACAAGATTTATAACAAAAACAATACGTACAGAATTATAAACAAAGTGATTGATGATACCCATAGACTATAGTAAAAAGTCGGAAAAACTGGTCAACATGGAGGAGCCGATACACCATGCAAGGCTAAATACCCTCCAGGATAGCCACTTCAACTGAAGGGAGGACAGTAAGGATGGTTTTGAGAAGAAAAAGAATCAGAAAAAGGAAAAGACAACCTCTTGATAAACCACCAGGCATCCATGGCCCTTCTATTAAGCCTGCCCAACACACCATTTCAAAAAACAAGAGGAAGAAAAAAAAATAAGATAGAATAGTGTGCCTGAGTGTACCCTCAAGCAAGAGAACTGTTGTTGGAATGCATCTTGCCAGAGAGCCTTGGGGTCTGGGTTTGGGGAACAGTAAAACAGGAGCCTGGTGGGACTTCCTCCATCTCTCAGCAGCATGTTCCACATCTTTAGGCTCAAATAATGGGATCCCTTTAGAGGGAATTCCTGAGCCTGGCAATCTCAGCATTTGGGACTTGCTGGTGGAATCTCTCAAACATTGCATCCCGACATTTCAGAATGGTATTCGCCCATAGGATTGAAACTTGATGGGCGAGAAACCCAATCGTGCGGGTGCCTGAGAGCAAGAAAGTCTTCATTGCTTTCCTGGTACGTACCTTGGAAAAATCCTCAGTTCATACCAGGATTCCCAAGGTCCCTAACCAAACATCAAGCACGAAGTAGCCTGCATGGCGTACTTTGTGACCCCGATTAAGGATCTCGGTTGCTAAGAATGAGACTTGTCGGTTAGAGAGTCTCTCTAGAGACTCCTTTGGTGAGCCCTTCCAAGGAGTGATGGAGAGGAAGAGCTTGACGAGGCTTGTCTAAGATCTCGAAGTGCCTCCTCTACTGGTAATGAAGAGATGGTAGAGCCGGAACGTTGGGAGGAGGAGAGCTAAGAGAGTTGTAGGGCGATCTTAGCCCTGCCATCCCTCAGCCCCTTAAACCAGGGAAAGGCTGCACTGGTCTTTGAAGGCTTCTGGGTGCTAAAGACGCGGTCTAAATCCTGTATTTGCCCTCTCGTGGGGGTATCTCTGGGTTGGAAAACCCACAGAACCCTCATGAGTCAAAACCTGCCAGAATGCATGTTCCTACTCTTTCTGCGCTCCCTTCGACGTTGGACTTGCAGCGAAGTCTCCTTCTTCCACCACCGAGAGCTCTTCTCTGGGTGTGTTGCGGACATCCCTTGAGTGACTGGCTGCATCTTTAGGCTTTGATAGGACTTCGGAAATCTTGGAGTCCTTGGGTTCCTTCCAAAGGACTCAAACATTGAAGGCCGGATTGTCATGTCCCTCCTGACTTCCATTAGTGGTGGAGAACTCTCCGTGCGAGGGGAAACTTCCTCCGAAGGTAGGAGAGGAAGCCCCCTTCCTCGCACGAGTCCCTCGGCAGAGGTGTCCAGTGGAAGATGGAGGAGGAGCAGGCCTCGATGGCCTAACAGGAGTAAGATTTACCGGTTTACCCACAGGGAAGTGACTACGGCTGATACTCCTTTCTTTCTCTTCAGGGGAGAAGAAGAAGCCGTAGTTCCTTGCAGTAGGTCTGCTGGAGCTGTAGGAAGCTCATGTCATCCGAAGACCTGGCAGACAGAGGAAGCTTGAAGGCTTGCACCACTGCTCTGACCATACCACTGAACCACGGCTGCTGACTGACTGATACACTGTCAGACAGATCCCCTGAAGGGAAAGCGACCGAAGGTTTCCTGTAAGGAGTGTGCTGTTGATAGGTCTGCCTAAGAGGAAGACAGCTTCGAGATCCTGAACCCTTCTGTGGAGACCTCTTTCCCTGTCGGTCACGCTGTAATGCGTTTGCAGGGAGGGGAATGAGGTGATGGTGACCTGTCGATTCACTGGTTCCTAAACCTAGGAGCCTGTACAACCTGCTCATGGCGCAAGGATAAGGCGAGTGCTGGTGGGCCGGAGAGCGCTGGCGCGCAGGATGATAGTGCGCAGTTGAGCGCTGGAGAGCGCCGGCGAGCCAGAGTGTGTTGATGAGCTCGAGAGAGCTTTAGCACAGGAGAGCGCTGATGGGCTGTGAGTGTTGGCGCACAGGAAAGCACTGGTGCTTGGACGTTTAGCAAAGCGCTTTCATACAGGAGAGTGCTGGCGAGCTGGAGACCGAAGCTGCGCATGAGCACGCTGATGTCACGGGGAGCGCTGACGAGCTTGAGATGGAAACCGCAGTTGAGTTGGCAAGTGTAGGTTGGCTGGCGAGCTGTAAAACGCTGCTCTTTGGAACGACGAGGCTGCACTGGAGAGCACCGGTGATTGGGAGACACTGGGGCATTGGAGGACGCTGAGGACAAGCAGGAGGAGGCTGGTGATCAGGCAAATGTCGAAGCGCTGACAGCGAAGACGCTGTGGAAAGCATTGGAGTGCTGTGCTATTGGAGAGGGCTGGTGAGCTGGAGAGCGTTGGCACACAGCTGAACCCTTAGGTAGAACATCCGGAGGATGTACAGCTGACAGGAAAGGTGACGGCAGATGAGCAGGAAGGACAAACAGAAACTGGGATGTGCCCTTTGGAAGGGCGAACATCCACCTTTGGGGATCACGAACCATTCGCATAAGAGTCCAGGGCCAAAGTCCGAGGACTAGCGGCAGCGTCATCAGGAAAAGGACCAGTGACGGACGAAGGTAGAGTGCCAGGAGACGACTGAAGCAGAGGCTGGAGAGCTGAAGAGGAGCCGTTTCACTGATGGTGAAGGGCCACCTTTAAAGTAGAGACGCCCTATAAGGGGCCGTTGGATCAGCAAGCTGATCTTGAGCAGCAGTCCTCCGAAGAGGAGTCTCTACAAGAGAACTCGGGGGGGGGGGGGGGGGGGGGGGGGGACCAACGATGGACTTAGTTTCCCCCTCGAAGGATGAACAGGAACAAGGGAAACGTAGTCAGCAGCAACACACTGGAAAGTCTGGGGGGCAGGGCCGTCGGCAGCAGCCACAGAAGATTCCTCTGACACAACAACGTTGACGAGAGGATCCACCTCTGAAGTCGACGATGGCTGCACACTGGCACTGCGGAGGATAAGTTGAAGCAAGGAGTCCGTAGAGGGCAGAGTAGGAATCCCCAAGGACGACCACACCTGTAACACAGAAGACATAGACAAGGCCTCACCCAGGGGGAGGAGGGACCGACCGCTTCACTAGGGAAAGCAACACCATCTCTCGAGGACTGGGGTTGGCCCAAAATTAAAGGGTCTATGCTACTGCTCGATGGTCTCTCGGAAGAGACAAACGAGCAGGAGCTTTGGAGGAAGGTCAGGAGGCGGAAGAAGAGGCCTTGGAAATATCCTGCTTACATTTCTTCTTCACTCGTCGCCCACCTTTCTCACTGGGAGGCAGACCACTCACGACACTCATTACATTGGTTACCACTATCACACCATTGACCTCTGCAGGCGGGACAAACGGAGTGGCAGGTGTTGTCCACGGCTGACATGAAGGTTCTGCAGGGCCGGACTTCAAGTCCAGGGCAGGTATGCATGGTTGGCAGAAGTCAATACAAACACACACTATTAAAGAGAAAGCACAAACAAAAAGCATTAATGGCAGTCCAAAATAGAACTTGGTGAGGATGAAGAACGGCAATGACCGTTCACCATCCGAGCCTACAGCAAAAAAGCTAAATCACTGGCATGAGTTGGAGCAGGAGCAGTAGCAAGCTACCCCCTTAGCTCCCCCCCCCCACACACACACACACACACACACTAGCAGGAGAGACCAACGATGGACTTAGTTTCCCCCTCGAATTATGAACAGGAACAAGGGAAATGTAGTCAGCAGCAACACACAGGAAAGTCTGGGGGGCAGGGCCGTCGGCAGCAGCCACAGAAGATTCCTCTGACACAACAACGTTGACGAGAGGATCCACCTCTGAAGTCGACGATGGCTGCACACTGGCACTGCGGAGGATAAGTTGAAGCAAGGAGTCCTTAGAGGGCGGAGTAGGAATCCCCAAGGACGACCACACCTGTAACACAGAAGACATAGACAGGGCCTCACCCAGGGGGGAGGAGGGACCGACCGCTTCACTAGGGAAAGCAACACCATCTCTCGAGGACTGGGGTTGGCCCAAAATTAAAGGGTCTATGCTACTGCTCGATGGTCTCTCTGAAGAAACAAACGAGCAGGAGCTTTGGAGGAAGGTCAGGAGGCGGAAGAAGAGGCCTTGGAAATTTCCTGCTTACATTTCTTCTTCACTCGTCGCCCACCTTTCTCACTGGGAGGCAGACCACTCACGACACTCATTACATTGGTTACCACTATCACACCATTGACCTCTGCAGGCGGGACAAACGGAGTGGCGGGTGTTGTCCACGGCTGACATGAAGGTTCTGAAGGGCCGGACTTCAAGTCCAGGGCAGGTATGCATGGTTGGCAGAAGTCAATACAAACACACACTATTAAAGAGAAAGCACAAACAAAAAGCATTAATGGCAGTCCAAAATAGAACTTGGTAAGGATGAAGAACGGCAATGACCGTTCACCATCCGAGCCTACAGCAAAAAAGCTAAATCACTGGCATGAGTGGGAGCAGGAGCAGTAGCAAGCTACCCCCCCCCCCACACACACACTAGCAGGAGAGACCAACGATGGACTTAGTTTCCCCCTTGAAGGATGAACAGGAACAAGGGAAACGTAGTCAGCAGCAACACACTGGAAAGTCTGGGGGGCAGGGCCGTCGGCAGCAGCCACAGAAGATTCCTCTGACACAACAACGTTGACGAGAGGATCCACCTCTGAAGTCGACGATGGCTGCACACTGGCACTGCGGAGGATAAGTTGAAGCAAGGAGTCCGTAGAGGGCGGAGTAGGAATCCCCAAGGACGACCACACTTGTAACACAGAAGACATAGACAGGGCCTCGCCCAGGGGGGAGGGGGACCGACCGCTTCACTAGGGAAAGCAACACCATCTCTCGAGGACTGGGGTTGGCCCAAAATTAAAGGGTCTATGCTACTGCTCGATGGTCTCTCGGAAGAGACAAACGAGCAGGAGCTTTGGAGGAAGGTCAGGAGGCGGAAGAAGAGGCCTTGGAAATATCCTGCTTACATTTCTTCTTCACTCGTCGCCCACCTTTCTCACTGGGAGGCAGACCATTCACGACACTCATTACATTGGTTACCACTATCACAACATTGACCTCTGCAGGCGGGACAAACGGAGTGGCAGGTGTTGTCCACGGCTGACATGAAGGTTCTGAAGGGCCGGACTTCAAGTCCAGGGCAGGTATGCATGGTTGGCAGAAGTCAACACAAACACACACTATTAAAGAGAAAGCACAAACAAAAAGCATTAATGGCAGTCCAAAATAGAACTTGGTGAGGATGAAGAACAGCAACGACCGTTCACCATCCGAGCCTACCGCAAAATAAGCTAAATCACTGGCATGAGTGGGAGCAGGAGCAGTAGCAAGCTACCCCCTTAGCCCCCCCCCCCCCCCCCCACCCCCCACACACACACACACTAGCAGGGGAGACCAACGATAGACTTAGTTTCCCCCTCGAAGGATGAACAGGAACAAGGGAAATGTAGTCAGCAGCAACACACAGGAAAGTCTGGGGGGCAGGGCCGTCGGCAGCAGCCACAGAAGATTCCTCTGACACACCAACGTTAACGAGAGGATCCACCTCTGAAGTCGACGATGGCTGCACACTGGCACTGCGGAGGATAAGTTGAAGCAAGGAGTCCTTAGAGGGCGGAGTAGGAATCCCCAAGGACGACCACACCTGTAACACAGAAGACATAGACAAGGCCTCACCCAGGGGGAGGAGGGACCGACCGCTTCACTAGGGAAAGCAACACCATCTCTCGAGGACTGGGGTTGGCGAGGATGAAGAACGGCAATGACCGTTCATCATCCGAGCCTAAAGCAAAAAAGCTAAATCACTGGCATGAGTGGGAGCAGGAGCAGTAGCAAGCTACCCCCTTAGCCCCACTAACTAGTGGAATGGGTAGATAACCCTCGCTAAATTTTAATGGCTCGTCAATTCAGCTTCGCCGAAAGTAATACCCCTAAATAAATAGCGTAGGTTTGTATTCCAGTTACGGAAGAGACAAGGATATAGACTTGCTTTAATGCCCCCCAAAGTCACGGGGATGGATGGTGTGAGAGCCGAGGTGTTAAAGGAAGGGGGTGTGACTGTGCTTGAATGGTTGGTGAGATTGTTTAATATGCATTTTATGTTATCAATGCTACCAGTAGACTGTGTGTTGGTACCAGTAGACTGGGTGTGCATGTATTTTTACCACTATATAAGGAATAAGGAGATTTGCATGAATGTTGTAATTCAAGGGGTATTAGTTTGTCGAGTGTGGTTGGAAAAGTGTATGGTAGAGTACTGTTTAATAGGATTAAGGATAAAACAGAATGCAATCTTAGAAGTACAGGGTGGATGTATGAATCAGAGTTTTACAGTTAGGCAGATGTGCGAGAAATATTTAGCAAAAGGCAAGGTGTATGTTGCGTTTATGCATCTGGAGAAAGCGTATGATAGGGTTGATAGGGAAGCGATGTGGAATGTGATGAGGTTATATGGAATTGGTGGAAGGTTGTTGCAATCAGTGAAAAGTTTCTATAAAGGTAGTAAAGCTTGTGTTAGGATAGGAAATGAAGTGAGCGAGTGGTTTCCAGTGAGAGTGTGGCGTTGCCATGGTTGTTCAACTTGTTTGTTGATGGAGTGGTGAGAGGTGAATGCTTGAGTGCTTGGTAGAGTATTGAAACTGATAGACAAGAGTGATCAGGAATGGGAGGTAAATCAGTTGTTGTTTGAAGACTCGGAAGAGAAGCTTGGTCGATTAGTGACAGAATTTGGAAGGGTATGTGAGAAGAAAGTTGAGTGTTAATGTGGGTAAGAGTAAGATTATGAGATGCACGCGAAGGGAGGGTGATGCGAGGTTGGATGGAGAGTTACTTGAGGATGTAGATCAGTTCAAGTACTTGGGGTTTGTTGTTGCAGCAAATAAGCAAATGTACGTCAGAGAGTAAATGAAGGATGGAAGCGTTGGAGGCAGTAAAGAGTGTGGTAAAGAATAGAGGGTTAAGCATGAATGTAAAGAGAGTTCTGTATGAGAAAGTGATTGTACCAACTGTGATCTATGGATCGGAGTTGTGGGGAATGAAAGTGACAGAGAGACAGAAATTGGATGTGTTCGAGATGAAGTGTCTGAAGAGTATGGCTGGTGAATCTGGATTAGATAGGGTTAGGAATGAAGTAGTGAGGATGAGAACAGGTGTAAGAAATGATTTAGCAGCTAGAGTGGATATGAATGTGTTGAGGTGGTTTGGCCATGTTGAGAGAATGGAAAGTGGCTGTCTGCTAAAGAAGGTGATGAATGCAAAAGTTGATGGGAGAAGTATGAAGAAGGCCAAGGTTTGGGTGGATGGATAGAGTGAAGAAAGCTCTGCGTGATAGGAGGATACATGTGAGAGAGGCAAGAGAGCGTGCTAGAAATAGGAATGAATGGCAAGCCATTGTGACACAGTTCCGGTAGGTCCTGCTGCTTCTTCCGACAACTTGGTGACCACGGAGGTAGCAGCAGTAGGGGACTTCAGCGTATGAAACTTCATCTGTGGTGGATAACGGGGGAGGATGGGCTGTGGCACCCTAGCAGTACCAGCCAAGCTTGGCTGAATTCCTAGTCAGGCTGGGAAGAGAGGAAAAAGTAAAGGTCCCCTTTTGTTCATTTGTTTGATGTCGGCTACCTCCCAAAATTGGGTAAAGAAACTGAAAATTGTGGTAAAGTGCCTGGGTAAATAAATAGATAGTTAATGAAAACAGCCTATTTCTCACAGAAGTCAGATAGTGAAGAAGTCATTGGGATTGCATGTTGCTCAAGGAAAGATGAAGATCAGCACTCCGAAGAAAGTTAAATAGGTTAAAAAAAAATTTTATCCTTGTACAATACAAAAAATTTTTTAGCATAGCAGATTTGAAAAATAATATAATTAAAACTGGATAGATGTATTCTCCAACTAAATTGAAATTTATTTTAGATGAATCTATCAAAATTATAAAAATTTATTTGGACTGCTGGTAAGATCTCAGCTTGGTAGAATAAGACCCTAATCGGTAAGATTTAATATTAGCAGTCTGTTATTTAAAATACTGTATGTATTACAAGAAAAATGCTTCATTTTTAGATCAAGACATCTGGAAGGATTTTATTGTAACCTAAACTTACTTTTTTTCTCTTTTAATCCATGATAAATTATTTTAAAAAATTCTGAACTCTTTTTATTACAGGTACAGGAGCAGTTGCCTTCTTGTACCAAGCTGATGATAGCGTTACAATCAAATTTGTTGGATGGAAGGGGAAAAAGTCGTTACGAGCTTATGTTGCCAAAAATGATCGCATGCATTACTTGAGGTTACTAGGTGCAGACACTTCTAAGTATGAGAAAAACAAATTTGAACTACAAAGGAATCAGATGGCAAGTAATTCCATAGAAACAGAAAAGGAAGAGGAAATGATTATTACTCAAGAATCTGAAGAGGCAGAAACAGAGGTAGATAACTCTAATGGAGATATTGCCAATTCCAGTTGTATAGCTGCAGAGAAAGAAGATTCATCCAGTTGTATAGCTGCAGAGAAAGAAGATTCATCCAGTTGTATAGCTGCAGAGAAAGAAGAATCATCAAATTAGTTGTTAAGTGACAAGGTTTTAGCAAATGAAGTAATTTGTTACTTTTTACAATTTTACTTATTAAATAGAAAAATATACTATTGTATTTTTAAAAATAAAATACCTTCTCCAACAATTCTACCGTGTCACATTTATTTTTTTTTTTCAAAAGAACCATTACAGTATACAAGTTGTTCACACTACCAGTGTTTAAAAGAAATGACCAGGTGTTGTTCAAGCTGTAGGATAATATGATATTTTAATTATAAAATAAATTTTTGAATATACTTACCCGGTGAATATATAATAGCTGCAACTCTGTTGCTCGACAGACAAAAAACAGTAAAAACTCGCCAGCGATCGCTATACAGGTTGCGGGTGTGCCCACCAGCGCCAACTGTCGGCCAGATACCACTCTCTCGATGTAAACAAAGACTCAATTTCTTCTCATCCCACTGCGTCTCTATTGGGGAGGATGGGAGGGTCGTTTAATTTATATATTCACCGGGTAAGTATATTCAAAAATTTATTTTATAATTAAAATATCATTTTTAAATATTTAACTTAGCCGGTGAATATATAATAACTGATTCACACCCAGGGTGGTGGGTAGAGACCAGTTAAATATGTTTACATCGTATAAGCTAAGAGTTTTTTTATTTCATTTTGACAATTATCAATATAACAAAATCAAAATAAATAGGTACCTGGTAAGGAAGTCGACTTAGACGATTACTCTGCCTTGTAAGTACGTCTTCCTTACGGAGCCCCGCGATCCTCTTAGGATGCTGACAGACCCCCAGGAGCTGAAGTATCAAGGGCTGCAACCCATACAACAGGACCTCATCAAACCCCTAATCTGGGCGCTCTCAAGAAATGACTTTGACCACCCGCCAAATCAACCAGGATGCGAAAGGCTTCTTAGCCTTCCGGACAACCCATAAAAACATTAAAACATTTCAAGAGACAGATTAAAAGGATATGGAATTAGGGAATTGTAGTGGTTGAGCCCTCACCCACTACTGCACTCGCTGCTACGAATGGTCCCAGTGTGTAGCAGTTCTCGTAAAGAGACTGGACATCTTTTAAGTAACATGACGCGAACACTGACTTGCTTCTCCAATAGGTTGCGTCCATGATACTTTGCAGAGATCTATTTTGCTTAAAGGCCACGGAAGTTGCTACAGCTCTAACCTCGTGCGTCTTAACCTTAAGCAAAGATCGGTCTTCCTTACTCAAGTGTGAATGAGCTTCTCGTATTAACAATCTGATAAAACATGACAAAGCATTCTTTGACATAGGCAAGGATGGTTTCTTAACCGAACACCATAACGCTTCAGATTGGCCTCGTAAAGGTTTAGTACGAGCTAAGTAGAACTTAAGAGCTCTAACAGGGCATAAGACTCTTTCTAGTTCATTGCCTACGATCTCCGATAAGCTGGGAATATCGAAAGATTTGGGCCAAGGACGAGAAGGTAGCTCATTTTTGGCTAGAAAACCAAGTTGCAGAGAACAAGTGGCTTTTTCTGACGAAAATCCGATGTTCTTGCTGAAGGCATGAATCTCACTGACTCTTTTAGCTGAGGCTAAGCATACCAGGAAAAGAGTCTTAAGAGTGAGATCTTTCAGGGAGGCTGACTGTAAAGGCTCAAACCTGTCTGACATGAGGAATCTTAGGACCACGTCTAAATTCCACCCAGGAGTAGCCAAACGACGCTCCTTAGTGGTCTCGAAAGACTTAAGGAGGTCTTGCAGATCTTTATTGTTGGAAAGATCTAAGCCTCTGTGACGGAAGACCGATGCCAACATGCTTCTGTAGCCCTTGATAGTGGGAGCTGAAAGGGATCGTCCTTTTCTCAGGTATAAGAGAAAATCAGCTATTTGGGCTACAGAGGTACTGGTCGAGGATACAGAAACTGACTTGCACCAGTCTCGGAAGACTTCCCACTTCGATTGGTAGACTCTAATGGTAGAAGCTCTCCTTGCTCTAGCAATCGCACTGGCTGCCTCCTTCGAAAAGCCTCTAGCTCTCGAGAGTCCTTCGATAGTCTGAAGGCAGTCAGACGAAGAGCGTGGAGGCTTTGGTGTACCTTCTTTATGTGTGGCTGACGTAGAAGGTCTACTCTTAGAGGAAGACTTCTGGGAACGTCTACTAACCATCGAAGTACCTCGGTGAACCATTCTCTCGCGGGCCAGAGGGGAGCAACTAACGTCAACCCTGTCCCTTCGTGAGAGGCGAACTTCTGCAGTACCTTGTTGACAATCTTGAATGGTGGGAATGCGTAAAGATCCAGATGTGACCAATCTAGGAGGAAGGCATCTATATGTATTGCTGCTGGGTCCGGGACTGGAGAGCAATAGATTGGAAGCCTCTTGGTCAGTGAGGTTGCAAAGAGATCTATGGTGGGTTGACCCCAAGTCGCCCAAAGTCTCTTGCACACATCCTTGTGGAGGGTCCATTCGATTGGAATTACTTGACCTTTCCGACTGAGACAATCTGCTAGGACGTTCAAGTCGCCCTGGATGAACCTCGTTACTAGGGAGATGCCTCGATCTTTTGACCAGATGAGCAGGTCCCTTGCGACCTCGTACAAAGTCAGTGAGTGGGTACCTCCCTGTTTGTAAATGTATGCCAAGGCCGTGGTGTTGTCCGAGTTTACCTCCACCACCTTGCCTCGAAGGAGATTCTCGAAGCTTATCAAGGCCAGATGAACCGCCAAAAGCTCCTTGCTGTTGATATGCATGCTCCTCTGACTTGAGTTCCACAGACCTGAGCATTCCCGACCGTCCAGCGTCGCGCCCCAGCCCAAGTCCGATGCGTCCGAGAAGAGAACGTGGTTGGGTATCTGAACTGCCAGGGGAAGACCCTCTCGTAGGCTGATATTGTCCTTCCACCAAGTCAGACAAGACTTTATCTTTTCGGAAATCGGGATCGAGACCGCCTCTAGCGTCTTGTCCTTTTTCCAGTGAAAAGCCAGATGGAATTGAAGAGGACGGAGGTGTAGCCTTCCTAGCGAGACAAATTGCTCCAGGGATGACAGCGTCCCTACCAGACTCATCCACAGCCTGACTGAGCAGCGTTCTTTCTTCAGCATCTTCTGGATGGAGAGCAGGGCTTGATCTATTCTGGGGGCCGATGGAAAAGCCCGAAAAACTTGACTGTGAATCTCCATCCCTAAATACAGAATAGTTTGGGAAGGGACCAGCTGTGACTTTTCCAAATTGACTAGGAGTCCCAATTCCTTGGCCAGATCTAGAGTCCAATTGAGATGCTTCAGAAAGCGATGACTGGAAGAGGCTCTGAGAAGCCAGTCGTCCAAGTACAGGGAGGCTCTGATCTCCGAAAGCTCGAAACTGGTACCCCACATTCCTGTAAACAAACCTCAGAAACGGTTGGGAATCCGGGTGTATAGGAATGTGGAAGTATGCCTCCTGAAGGTCGAGAGAGACCATCCAGTCGCCTTCCATAAATGCTGTCAAGACAGCCTGGTAGACTTCATCGTGAAGTTTGTCTTGACAATGAACACATTGAGCGCACTTGCCTCTTACGTACTCCTGCAGTGAACATGGCTGCCAAATCATGGAGCCATCCCTGAGGGACTTGTCCCTGCAGAGAACGTGGCTGTCAGATCATTGGAGCCATCCCTGAAAGCCTTGTTTATGCATGACATAATTGTACAGCAAAACTTCAAAGGCTCGAAAACAGCAGTGAAGTTGACCTGTAAAATCTTGGAGCGTCTCCTGGCCAGGCGCCAGGGAGAGTCTACGAGATTTGAGAAGTCTATCTGGGCAGAGGCAGGAACTCCCAAGCCGAGAACTTCTCTCGTGTCATATCAGACTCTCGCTCTATAAGCCAGTTTAAAAGAAGGGAAAGCAAAGGCTGTATCCCCCAAACTCCTCCTGGTGATAAACCAGTCGCCTAGCAAACGTAAAGCTCTCTAGGAGAGCGAGAGAGCACTAGCTTATAAAACAACGGCTTCGAAGTAGCTAGGCCTAGTGTAAGCTCTGACGTTTAGGCGAACGAGGAGCAGCAGTTACAAAAAGATCCGGACAAAGATCCTTAAAAATCAGCATGATTTATTTAAAGTCCATAGAGGGCTAAGCAGCTTTAGGCTCCTCTCCGTCTGACAGAGTCCTCAAGGGAATATCAGTAGGAGGGGGAACAGCAACTTCCTCATCTAAAGGAACCTTGTCCGATAATAGCTGAGTCTCAAGCAAGGGAGAGACCTACCGTGGTGGCAATGCTTTACAAGCAGAGTCCACACGCACTGGTGCATTAGTAGCGGACCAGGACGCAACGTCATGTAACTGCTTGACAGTCTGTGAACTGTCAACAACAACAGGTGCGAGAGACCAGGACGCAACGTCATGTAACTGCTTGACAGTCTGTGAACTGTCAACAACAACAGGTGCGTGAGGACGCACAGCGTCCACTCGAGACTGCTTTGACCGCCTAGACTGAGCAGTCAAAACAACTCTAGAATGCGGAGGTTGACGCACAGCGTCAAAACAAGTTAACTCCGATTGTTAGCTAACGTCCTGAACGTCAACAGGAGCATCAGCAAGTGGCCTAACGTCCAAATGTGGCTGAAAATCCACACGAGACCGCATCGAGTGTGGTTCTAAACAACCTGACTGACGTGACTTAGCTACGCCAACGTCAACAGGACGCACAAAGGAACGTTAGGTTGGCTGAAAGCCAGGATCTCGATGAGATAAACGGCTAGGCTCAACGGACTAATCGGCAGAATAGTCTTCCATAAGGGAGGCAAGCTTATTCTGCATGTCTTGCCGTACAACCCATTTAGGATCAACGGAAATGGTTGCGGTAAGAGACGAGGGTAACGTCTGTGACCGCAACACTTTGCCAACAAAGGGACTCTCGGAGTCTGTGTTACGCTTTTGTTAGGCGGCGAGCAGTTATCCGATGACTGCATAGGGTCAGAGCTGTCCTAATGGCTGCAACCAGGACGCTGGACCTGTCCTGAAAGGACTGACTTTCGCTTAAGGGCCTCGAAACCTTGTTTCAGGTTTCTTATGCGAAAAGCCTTCGGATGACGAGGAGAAAATTGTCTCTCTCGCCTTATGGTAGGGGAGATCTTGGTAAGATACACCCGATACCATAGAGGGAAACGTCTGTTCGCTGATCAAGGCCTCTCGAACCCATAAGTCGTACGACATTACTTCTCCCCTGGGCTTGGGAGCTTGCAAGAGGTCCCGGACTAGGTGAACGACAGGCACGAACAGACGAACCCTCGGACGCAACACTGTAACACTTTGCGCAATATCACTTTATCACTACGATTTTCTGTTTTGCACTTATTTCACTGAAATCGAAACTTTTACTGATTTCTACCTGAAGCACGCAATTCTACCCTCATCAAAAGGTAGTAAATGCGAAATCAGTCGTATAATGCAAGCACATTAATACCAGCAAAAAAAACAGTAAACATCTTTTAAGATAAAAAATTCAGTGGTTGGGGAAGAGAATAAACACTACAGTAGTTCATTCAAAACTACGTTTTCAATCTCTCACCGTACATTGCCTGGGGACGAGAATAAAACTAAAAACGTTTTATCCTTTCTCCCCGTACAGAGACTAGGGACGAGAGTAACTCGAGAACGTTACCCGCTTGAACGGAACGTTTTCTCTCCTCTCTCTCCCTCTGTCTCTATCTCTCTCTCTCTCTCTCTCTTGATTTCGCACCTAAGAGAAGAGCCCAATTACGTTTCGTCAAAAAAACATGTTATTTGACCAAAGGAAAAAACTGAAAGGTTTTTCAATTAAAAAGTTCCTTTAAAATAGAATTTAAAACATTTAAGATTTGAAAGAAGAATGAACAAAACGTCAGAATCGATTTACTCTTTCTGCAAAGTGAAACCGTGATACTCTCTCTCTCTATCGTAACGATAGAGCGCAAACTGCGTAGCATAAATAAACTAAACGTTAGTTCATCTTTGAAAACAGTACGAAGACTATTCAAAGAAAATCTTTCATAAAATATTTATTAAAAATATTCATTTAAAAAGTTTTAAATCATTAGCTCTTTAAAAGCTATTTACGATTGAAAGGGCTCAACGTTGTTTAACTTCGGTTTCCAAGTTAGGACCGCCTACTTTCAGGAAAGGTCGCATATAAACAAAACATTAAAACTCATTTTTTATGTTTATTATAAATGGAAAGTTAATCGAAGAGGCCTAATAAAGGCGGTGAGATATAAAATATATAGAGGAAAATCTATAATTAATTTATAACGTGATAAGATAATTACTAAAAGCCTAAACACACTTCCGTCTAAGGGAAGGGTCGGCCATTTAAAAGTCAAAGAAAGTCCATACTCTCTGTCACCAAAAAATAAATCTATCCAAAACGAGTTCAAGATTTAAGATGAAGATAAAACACCTGCACTGCGAAAGCTCAAACCAAAATGAAGTACTTCACCAAATATGTTGAGAAAACTCCAGGTTCTACAGCGAGTAAAAGTACGTCTTGTCGACAGAGAAGAAATTGAGTCTTTGTTTACATCGAGAGAGTGGTATCTGGCCGACAGTTGGCGCTGGTGGGCACCCCCGCAACCTGTATAGCGATCGCTGGCGAGTTTTTACTGTTTTTTGTCTGTCGAGCAACAGAGTTGCAGCTATTATATATTCACCGGCTAAGTTAAATATTTAAAAGCACGTTTTATTACGAAATCATCATCATTATTGCTTTTTACATGAGGTCTTTGGTTCACAAGGGTTGGCTTGTAATTTGATTTCTGTTAGGTGACATTTTTATTAGAATTATCTTTTGGTCTGTGACCGCATACACACCCATAAAGGAGCGTCAACAAAGTGGCTGAGATAAAACCCAACAAGGTTATTGAATTGTGTCGCTACCTAGAAATCCCAAACAGACAAATATAATACTCAATTGGGAGCATGGATCTCCAAAAACACCTGACATCTTCACAAACACAAAATAACACAGAGCTACGAAAAAAAAGTCCGAACGTTCACGGGTGCTAACAAGGAATGATGGGAGAATAGGTGGTGGTGGGGGGGGGGGGGGGGGGGCTGTAGTTGTAGTGAACGACACCTCGTGGTAACGGGGGATTTTTAGGAGGGAGAAGTATAATTGGAAAGGGATCTCTGGTAGTGGTATCACTCGCCCCAGTTTTAACACCGACACCCTTTAGAGGTGAGCGAGATGGATATATTCCTAACATTCCATGCAACTTTTTTCTCTGGTATATTTAGCAGTATTTATACCTTTGAAATGGTGCTTTAAGGAGCATTTCACTGGGCGACACAGGTTCCTCGCCCAGAAATAGATTTTTCCTTCGTCAAAATCCCTTTAGTATTTCTTTTTGAATAAACATATGAATATTTATCCTGCAACAAGTGTAACAATAGAGGAAAAAAAAAAAAAAAACTACTGTTCATGTATAACACCACTTACCATTTATGAAGTTTTATGCAGTGAAATCTTTAGGCGTGATACAATCCTTAAGGTGAAGTAGTAGCAGCATTCATTGAACATGAAGTGTAAAGTACATGTACTGTGCAGTAAAAACCCTTAAGTAACATATAAATTAACACCTGTAAAAGGAAATTGTTACAGTCAGCCCTCGATATTCACAGGTTCTACTTTCAAGGATTTGGTCATTTGCGATATAGAGAACCGTATAACCTTTTAGATAAAAGTTCACCCATTCACAGTTACACGATAGGTACTCTCGCAGCCTGATGATTTCAAACCGACTGAGGTCCTTTGCACCCCACCCCACCTGCTTTGCTTGGCTGTTAAAAGGATAACCCTGCTATTCTATTTATGGACAATCATGAAACCCACTTATCCCTTGTAAGCAATTATTGCTGCACGGGACCATTGAGAGTCTATGGCCTTCTGAAAACTCATTATATGAAGGCTGTTAATGAGTGGAGCCTAAGTAATCCAGGCAAAAGAATATCAATCTGTGACTTTCCAGTGTTTTACTAAGGCTTATCACAGAGCTCTTTTATCAGAAAACATTTCGGCAGGATTCAAGTAAACTTGTCTTTGGCCTATCAACAGTGAAATATTTTCTGATGATTTCCTTGCAGCATCAGTGTTTACAAACGATGCAAACACACCTAGTCACAGTTGGGATGTAAATATTGGTGAAAGAGTCAGTTCCATCAGATGTGCTTGTAATGAACCATGATGAATCGTACCAGCATCCGACTAGCTTTGAAGAGTTAGTCATTTTAAGACCTATTCCTAAATGAAAATAGACAAATCTGTCAACAAGAAAAGGTTGTAAGAGAAAATCTGTTGGCAGAAAGTTGATAACAAGCACCCCAGAAAAGAGAGATGCAATGAGAAGGCAAGAGGAAAAATCGTTTAAGCTAAAAAAGCTACCCATTGCAGAAGAAAGTTTAGATGAGGCAGGTGATCAAGATATCTCTCTTCATGGAGAATCAAGTAAATATGAAGATTTGACAGAAGAGTCAAGAAAGGAACCAGACAATTTTGTGCTGGTCAAAGTCAAACCAGTTAACTCATGGAATAAATGGCTATTTTATGTTGGTCAAATTGGTGACATATTTACTTACACACAATGGTGAAATTTATTATGGTGTAGATTTTTACTATCAATCAAAGAAATGTCCTGGCAAATTCACCAAGCCACCTGCATCACAAAGTAATTTCTTTTGAAGGCCATGGACGTAGCTATGCCCGACAATGTGGGATCTAGGATGATGTGATGGAGGAGGATCTGGTTTCAGTCCATGATCTGGGACCCTGTTAATCCATGCAGAAATGGTGTTTTTGGTGATCCTCCTCTTGTTTCTCCCAGTGCTGCAAAAAAGTGAGGCATCTCGGAGGTGGGCTCCTGCTGTTCTCTTAAGGTAGAGCCTCAAACTTCTTACAAGGCAGAGTAACAGATGATCTGGGTCATCTGTTACGTAACAGAGCGGAGACTCGCTATCCGGAAGGAGTCGTATCTAGGATCTGACACCCCTGGATTCTGAGTCTTGGCAACAAACTCAGGGACAAAGCTGAATGTAACCTCTCCCCATCCTCTTAAATTGGTGATGTTGTAAAAGAGACCATGCAGTTCGCTGACTCGTTTAGCCGAAGCCAAGGTGATCAGGAACATCGTCTTCCAAGTTAGGTGGAGATCTGTTGCCTGGCGTGATGGTTTGTAGGGAGGCCTCTCTAGAGACCAGAAAACTCAAACCACGTTCCACGGGGGAGGTCTTACTTCTGACTGAGGACAGGTAAGTTTGTAACTCCATATGAGTAAGAAAATTTCTAGCAATGAGATGTCCATTCCATTCAGTTTGAAGGCGAGGCTCAAGGCTGAGTGACAGCCTTTCATAGCCAAAACTGCAAGGTGCATTTGCTCACACAAATACAGGAAGGACTCTGCTATTGCTGGAATAGAGGCATCGAGTGAAGAGATACCCCTTCCACAACACCAACCACAAAAGACGTTCCATTTTGCCTGGTTGACTGCTGCTGATGACTTCCACAGGTCTCCAGACAACTTCGTCACAACTTGTTGGGAAAATCCTCTCCAAGTGAGGTGATGCTGGATAGTCTCCAGGCGTGAAGTCGTAGCGAAGCTACAGCTTTGTGATAGATGTTGACGTGTGGTTGCCTGAGTAGATCGTGTCTTGGAGGGAGTTCTCTTGGCGGCTTCATCAGGAGCTGCAGAAGGTCCAGAAACCATTCCGCATGATGCCATAGCGGAGCTATGAGGGTCATTGAGAGGTTCACCAATGTTCTGGCCTTGTTGAGTACCCTTCTCATCAGACAATGGGGGAAAGGCGTAAACGTCGATGTTCTCCCACCAATGTTGGAATGCCTCTTGACAGTGTCTTGGGGTTCGGGGAGCAGTACAGCGAGAGCCTGAAGTTCAGGGCCGTTGCGAATAGATCCACAGTTGGAGAACCCCACAAAGTCAGGACTTTCTTGGCTACTAGATGATCCAAAGACCATTTGTTACTCATTATCTGAAATGCTCTGCTCAGATTGTCGGTGAGCACATTCCTTTTGCCTGGAATGAAGCAGGCTGATAGTGGTATAAAGTGGACAACGGCCCATCTCAGTACCCCTATTGCTTGATGGGATGGGGGCTGCGAAAAAGTACCTCCGTGTTTTTGCTGATGTAAGCCACTACTGTGGTGTTGTCGCTCATCACCGCCGGGTGGCCAGCCAGGAACTGTTGGAACAGTTGAAGGGCAAGAAAAACGGCCTTCATCTCTTAAGAAATTTATGTGGAGGTACTTTTCAGACTCTGACCAAAGGCCTGAGGTCATGTGGTGCAGCATGTGGGGTCCCCACCCTTCTTTTAATGCGTCTGAAAACAGCATAAAGTCCGAGGAGAGGACAAAAAGATCTACGCCCCTCTTCAGGTTCTCGTCTGCCACCCACCACTGGAGGTCCGTCCGTCCCGCTGGTCCCCTGGGGATCAGAATGTCCAGGGAATCGAAAGCCTGATTCCAATTGGACTTCAGTCGCAACTGGAGAGATCGAATACCGAGGCAGCTGTAAGAAACTAGATGGGCCAAGAATGATAGATGTCCGAGACATAGCCACTTCTGGGCTGGAAGTTCTTCTCGTCTGAGAAAAGGTCTTGCCACCTTTCTCAGCTTCATTATCCTGTCGTTTGATGGGAAGGGTTTGTGAAGATTGGTGTCTAAAATCATTCCCAGGTATACCAGTCTTTGAGTGGGAAGCAGAGTAAAATTCTCGAAGTTTACCATGAGCCCCAGACCTTGGCATAGCCTCAGAAGTTTGTCTTGGTGCTGAAGAAGGGTTGTCCCCGAGTCTGCAAGTATCAGCCAGCCATCCAGATAATGGAGGAGATGGATGCCCTTCTCCAATATGGTGCAGACTTCTGCCCGAAAGGCTTGCCACTTTGATAATCCCATCGCAAAGGAGTCTATCGTCACTGAATCCTTAATCAGGGGAGGGAGAGATGACATGAACGGGACGCGATACCTTAACGTACAACGGAGACTGTCCAAGGATCGACCCCAAGTTGCTTCCACCTGTCCCAGCAACTTTGCAGGCATCCACCTACTGGTAGACGAGCAGGGGGATTACCTATCCTAGGGTTTGCGGCCGCAGCCGCTCCTCTAGAATGTTTTTCGCCCTGGAGGACTTTCAGCCTCTCTTGTCCTTGGATGGAAAGGGCTTCTTAGACAAATCTTTCTTTGCTGCTGATTTGCCTGTCAAGGCTTTGGGATGGTTGGGCTGTGGAGGAGCTGATGGTCTGTAAGGCCAGGATGTTAGGGCCCCGTGGAGGAGGAGAGTCCTAGTGGAACTTCCTCCACCTCTCTGCAGCCTGCTCAATGTCCCAAGGCTCGAACAACGAAGAAAGCTCGAGAAAGGAGTTTTTGAGCCTTGTGATCTCAGCATTAGGGACTTGGTGATGATACCTCTCGGATACCAAGTCTCTGCACTTAAGGTAAGGATGGTGTTGGCCCACAAGTTTGATTACTTGGTGATCCAAAAACTCGATTGTCCGGGTACCCGAGAGGAGGAAAGTTTCCATTACCTTTCTGCTACTTTCCTTGAAGAAGTCCTCAGTCCGTACCAGGATTCCCAAGATCAAGCCACAAAGTAGCCTGCATGGCGTAATTTGCGACCTTTTCTTGGTTGAGGATCTCTGCTGCAGAGAACGCGACTTGACAGCTGGAGAGTCCTTTTCTTGGTTGAGGATCTCTGCTGCAGAGAACGCGACTTGACAGCTGGAGAGTCCTTTTCTTGGTTGAGGATCTCTGCTGCAGAGAACGCGACTTGACGGCTGGAGGGTCTATCCAGGGAGAACCCCCTTTGTCAGTTCTTCCAGAGAATAGTGAATTGAAAGAGCTGGTTGAGGCTCGTCCAAGACCTTTTAATACCTCCTTTGCTGAACGCGAGGAGGTGGGAGGAGCTTGGTGGACGAGCCCGAACGAAGGGAGGAGGAGAACTCGGAGAGTTGGGTGGCGATCTTACTACGGGCACGAATCAGCCCCTCAGACCAGGCCAAGGCATCATTTTGGAGTCCTTTGACTCCTTGCGAGGAAGAAGATATGCTTCCAGCATGGAAGACCTGAACGGTCTGGACTTCCTGGAAGCTTACAAAGACGTGACACCACTGTCACGAGGCAAGTCTTCCTCCAAAGGTGATAGGGGGGAGACTGGAACTGGTTCCTCGCGTGAAACCCTTGGCAGTGGTGGCGAAGAGCTAGGAGAGGGGGTAGAAGGAGAACCAGAAAAGTTTGAACTTGTCCTGGATGGCCTAAAAGGAGTTAACTTTACCCTAGACTAAGATTTCATCTCAGGAACTCCTCTTTTCCTCTTCAAGGGGGGTGGGGGGGAGACAGCCGAGGTCCTTAGCCATGCGTCTGCTGAAACCGATAAATGCTGGATGTTCTCGGTGTCTTCCGAGGAGCGTGTTGAAAGGGCAGGTCCAAAAGCTTACAAAACTGCCCTGACGATGGCTCCAAACCAGGGATGTTTGCCGACGCGGGCACTGTCTGAAACGTCCCCTGAACGGAAGGAAATCGAAGGTTCCTTCTGAGGAGTCTTATCCGGAACCGCTGATCTATGAGGGTCCACCTTAGGGGAAGGTAGTTTTGGAATCTCAAATTCCCCAGGAATGCCCTTTCCCTCTTTCCTCAGCGGTTACACTGCAATGCGTTTACGGGGAGGGGAATACGGCGATGGTGACCTATGAAGTGGGTCTCTGCCCTTGCTCAGAGAAAAGACCAATAAAATGGAGGGTGATGACCTACCTTTCTGCTCCTGCTCCTTCAGTCTGTGATCACCTACCTGTGTCTGCACGGGATGTTGCGACTTCTTGGAAGTCAGTGGAGGATGGTGGCTGTTGTCTTTCGTCAGCGAGGATGGTGGCTGTTGTCTTTCGTCAGCGTTTCAAGGCGTTGAGCAACCTTGGGTTGCTGAAGCACTGGTGAATGCATGCGCATCGGCGAGCATAGCCTTAATGGAGAAGACTGACATGGTGGAGAGCTCCGGCGAGTAGGTGAACGCTGACGAGCTGGTGAGCGTTGATGAGCCAGTAAGGGCTGATGCGTCGGCGAATACTGATGCGGAAGCGAAGATTGACGCATTGATATTGCACCGCTTGATGACCTGTGGTCGAATACCGACGAGGCGAACGCTGATACTTAGGTGACTACTGACGCGGCAAACGCCAACACTTTGGTGAACGCTGACGACCACTCATTGCAGGAATCTCCGTAGGCGATTTACAAGAGGTTGAGCGATGGACAGGAGGAACACCGCTGGGCGAACAACGTTCCAACGCGACGCGTTGCTTCGGGGAACAGTAGTGAGCAGTAGATGCCTGACATGTTGGCAGAAGAAGGTCGGCAGACAAAAGATGAACAGTCCTCGATACGAGCAGGCGATTGACGCACAGGCTATTGACGAGCAGACGACTGACGAGTCAGTGAACGACAAGCTGTAAGAAGTCGGGAACCAGGAGAGTGAGCAGGAGGTCGGCGAGACGATGGCTGACGAGCAGCTAGAGGATGGTCAGGCGATGAGATGTATCCTTCAGAAGGACGTACATCCTCCAAAGGGGATAGCGAACGATCCTCATGGGGGAGTCCTGAACTGAAGTTCGAGGCCTAACAGCAGCGTCAACAGGAGAAGATCCAACGGCAGGCATAGGTCAGTAACCAGGAGATGTCGGACGAGAAGGCTCCTCCCAGGAGGAGGGCTGCGTGGACGAAGCTGACGAGCTAAAGAGGCGTCTCTACACTGATGGTGAAGGAGCACCTCCATGGCAAAGAGGAGGGCGAGCATGACGGGGTCTACGACTACAATGACGCCCAATGGGGCCGGAGGATCAGGAAGCTGACCGTCAGCAGCAGTCCTCCGAAGAGGAATCTCGCAGAGTGAACACTTGCAGGAGTGACATGCCTGGGACTTTGCTTCCCATTCCCCCATGGATGTTCAGCAAGGGGGGGAAGCGCAATCTTCGGCAACGACAGATGAGACAGGATCGTCGGCAGACAGGGCAGCAGACAAGTCCTCCAACGTTGATGAATGCTGCAACTAGTACCTTGGTGCAGCAGCTGCAGCATGGCCTCCTTGAAGGGCGGACCCGATAACCCTGAGGAGGACCAAATTTGAAATAGAGGAGAAAGTGACATGGGCCCCAAGGGGGGGGGGGGGGGGGGGAGAGATGGGGCCTCTTTGCTAGGGGAGGTAATACGGTCTCAAGGACCGAGGTTGTCTAGGAGTTGAGCGGCCTGCGCTACTGCTCGACGGTCCCCCGGAGGAGGCCGAACGAACAGGAGCTTCGGAGGAAGGTCGGGGAGAGGAAGCAACAGCCTTGGGTTTCTTATGCTTCGAAGTAATCTTCGACAAAGAAGAGTCCCCCCTAGACTACTTCTTACGCTGTCGCCCAAACCTTTCCCACTGGGAGGCAGACCACTCCCTACACTCATTACACTTATTCAACTAATCACACCATTGACTCCCGCAGACCGGGAATAGGCTGTGAGGATCCGTGTCCTCGGCGGACATAAAGTACCTCAGGTGTGGCCCTCAGGGCCAGGGGAGGTACGCATGGCTGCAGGAAGAAGTCAATACACACACACACACTGAAAAAAAAAAAAACGCATGAACAGAATTAAATGGCAGTCCAATAAATGCAAGGAGGAGGAGTGGCAACGACCGTTCTCCATCCGAGCCAAAGGCAAAGTGAGCTCAGTCACAGGTGTGCGAGTAAAGGTGGTAGCTAGCTAAACCCCCAAACTAGAGGGATGGGTAGTTGACCCTCGCTAAACTTTAATGGCGTGTCCTTACAACTTTGCCGAAATTAATACCCCTAATAATAGCATATATTTGTATTCCAGTTACGGAACAAAAACAAATAGTACTTCCAATACATAGAATTTGATATATTTCCTAACATCTTTCCTTATATTTCCTTTTATAAATAACATACATCAAGCTGGCCCTATGGTATGTCCAATGTACCCCACCTAAGGGGCAGATAAAACCAATATGCAAATATTTGTTAAAGTACACGCCCCAGAAATTATTAGTGCAATGGTTGAACTTTTTTATGGTAAGTTCTAGACCAATTATGTGTTGATAACCAGAAGAATGTTTGGAAGATTGAAAGACGTGCACGTGTTTAGGGGTATGGCTAACGGTTTGTCTGATCATTTTTTGGTGGAAGAAAAATTAGTTGTAGCAGAAGAGTGGGGGAACAGAGTGGGGAGATGTAAAAGGGAGCTAGTGAGGGTTGAAGAGTTAATAAAACCCAAGGTAAAAAGTGAATATCAAGAAAGATTGAAAATGGCATGACACAGTGAAAGTAAGAGAAACTAGTAATTTAGAGGAGTGGAAGTTAGTGAAAGAAAATTTTGTTGGGATTGCAAGTGATGTGTGTGGCAGGAAGTTTGTTGGAGGCAGCATGAGGAAGGGCAGTGAATGGTGGAGTGAAGGTAAAAGTGGAAGAGAAAAAGAGGGTATTTGAAGAATGGCTGCAGAACAAGTGTAGAGAAGTATGAAAGATATAGAAAGAAAAATGTGGAAGTAAAGCGCAAGTGCGGCTGACCTGAGGTGGGGTCAGGGATTGGGTCGTTCATATGAAGAGAATAAGAACTTTTGGAAAGAAGTGAAAAGAGTAAGGAAGGCTGGTTCAGGAATTGAAGAGAAGACAGTGAAAGATGGAAATGGAAGGTTGTTAAAAGGAGAGGAGGCAAGGAAAAGGTGGGCAGAATATTTTGAAAGTTTACTAAATGTTGAGGATAATAGGGAGGCAGATATAATTGCTACTGCAGGTGTGGAGGTGCCAGAGATGGGAGATGATAATGAGAGAGAGATTGCAAGAGAGGAAGTGAGGAGAGCACTAGATGAAATGAGAGTATGAAAAGCACCTAGTATGGATGGTGTGAGAGCTGAGATGTTGAAGGAAGGGAGTGTGACTGTACTTGAATGGTTGGTGAGATTGTTTAATGTGTGTTTTGTGTTGTCAATGGTACCAGTAGATTGGGTTTGTGCATGTATTGTACCACTATATGACAAATTCGTAGGTAATTTGTATTTTTCCTAACTATACATACCTTAGCTATTTAATATGGGTAATTACTTTCGGCGTAGCTGAAATGACGAGCCATTAGAATTTTAACGAGCGTTTACTACCCCACCGCTAGTTAGCGGGGGTAGGGAGGAGTAGCTTGCTAACCCCCCCCCCCCCCCCACACACACACACACACCTGTGCTGAGCTCACTTTGCTTAGAGGAAGGACTTCACGGGGGACAGGGCTGGCGGGCAAGTTTGATTAAATACCTAAGGGTTGTATAGTTAGGAAAAATACAAATTACCTACGAATTTGTCATTTGTTCCGTAACTGAAATACAAACCACGCTATTTAATATGGGTGACTCAACCCTTAGGTAGGGTGGTAAGTCCCAGCCATTACTGGCTTTTGGCTTTTAGCCCGGGGACTCAGTATCTGAGTGTGTCGGCACTCAACGATAAGGAGTCCCTGCACCTCGCTAGCACCTTGCTCTGCAAGGGCTGCGGCCTACATAAGCTGTGTGTAGAGGAATGAAGTGTAACTCGTCCTAGGAGGTTGACCTGAAGTTCTTTAGATGGAACTTAGGGATAGGACTCTCCCAATACCACCTCGTCAGGGTATGGGGAGGTGACAGTATTAGCTTAATACTAGGAACACAAGAGAACATGGTTTACCTGCAGTGGTTTGAGGTCAGCTGTGCAGAGAACCCAGGATGCTGCTTTCCCCAAGAGGGGGGAGGATGAAGAAAAGAATAAGGGCCAGACATACCTTTTCATTCATGCAGACTACAACCAGGTAACAATGCCCTCAACCTTCTGCTACTTGTCCATTAAGGAGCCTGAGGTTTAAACCAGCTGTTGTGCAGCCACCAAAGGGCCGATAGAGAACGTATCGAGCTTCCTGTGGGTCACGTCTTGCAGGTAGTGGGCTGTGAAGGTCGTCTGACGCTTCCACACCCCTGCTTGTAGAACCTGCGTCACTTGAGTAGTTCTTCTTGAAGGCAAGGGACATAGCTATGCCCCTGACATCATGTGATCTAGGGCGACGTGACGGAGGAGGGTCGGGATTCAGGGACAGATGGATTACCCTACGAATCCAAGCTGAGATGGTATTCTTGGTGACCCTCCTCTTGTCCTCCCAGTGCTTACAAACAATGCTTGCACTTGAGGACGAATTGCAGCTCTTCTCTGATAGAGCCTCAGACTCCTTACTGGTCACAGTAGGAGATGGTCTGGGTCATCTGTTATAGAATGAAGACTCGAAATCTGGAAAGAGTCAAACCGAGGGTTTGGCACTCCCGGATTCTGAGTCTTAGCAACAAACTCAGGGACGAATCTGGACGTTACCTCCCCCCATCCCCTTGAATGGGCGATGTCATACGAGAGACCATGCAGTTCACCAACTCGTTTGGCCGAAGCCAAAGCAGGTAGGAACACCGTCTTCCAAGTCAGGTGGCGATCTGAAGCCTGGCGTAATAGTTTGAAGGGAGGTCTCTTAAGAGACCTGAGAACTCGAACCATGTTCCATGGAGGAGGTCTCACTTCCGACTGAGGGCAGGTAAGTTCATAACTTCGTATGAGTAAAGAAAGTTCCAGCGAAGAAGAAATGTCCACTCCTTTGAGCCTGAAGGCAAGACTTAAGGCTGAGCGATAGCCTTTCACTGCGGAGACTGAAAGGCGCATTTCTTCTCGCAAATACACGAAGAACTCTGCTATTGCTGGAATAGAGGCATAGAGTGTAGAGATACCCCTTCCACGACACCAACCACAGAAAACTTCCCACTTTGCCTGGTAGACCCCTGCGGATGACCTTAACAGGTGTCCTAACATCCTTTCCGCAACCTGCTGCGAAAATCCTCTCTCTGCGAGGAGATGCTGTATAGTCTCCAGGCGTGAAGCCGAAGCGAAGCTACGGCTTTGTGAAAGATGTTGGCGTGTGGTTGTTTGAGTAGCTCGTGTCGTGGAGGGAGTTCTCTCGGGAGTTCCGTTAGGAGTTGCAGAAGGTCTGGAAACCATTCCGCGTGATGCTATAGCGGAGCTATCAGGGTCATCGAAAGATTGACCGATATTCTGGTCTTGTTGAGTACCCTCCTCATCAGACAGAACGGGGGAAAGGCGTAAACGTCGATTGATTGATTTAAAGTTTTCAGGCATCCTGACATCTGAGGTCATTGACGCCGGTAACATTTAATTTATGTATACAAAAATAAAAAATAAAATAAAATAAAAAATAAAAGACTATTCAATTAAAATCATAAAAGTTAAATATTTTTCAGAAGACCTGCTTCTGAAATAAATCTAAAAATGCCACTTGCATGGTAGGACACATCATTTCCAAGAATTTTGGCAAGGATGAACCTGCCACCCTCACCTCGAATGAATGAATGATTTAAAATTTTCAGGCATCCTGACATCTAAGGTCATTGACGCCGGTAACATTTAATTTATGTATACAAAAGTAAAAAATGAAATAAAATAAAAAATTAAAGAGTATTCAATTAAAATCATAAAAATTGAATGTCATAAAAGTTAAATATTTTTCAGAAGACCTGCTTCTGAAAGAAATCTAAAAATGCCACTTGCATGGTAGGACACATCATTTCCAAGAATCTTGGCAAGGATGAACCTGCCACCCTCACCTCGAGCCTCAAACAAATATCTATTCCGCAAGATGTTATAATTGGGGCATTCGGTCAACAAATGCCTTACTGTTAGAGGTACTAAACAGTTGTCACAATACGGTTGGTGTTGGCCCTTCAGCAGAAACTCATGTGTCAACCGAGTGTGACCAATACGGAGACGACAAAGAGAAGTCTCCCATTTTCGGGGCATCATATTATACCTCCAAGGAGATATGTCATTTGTTACTTCCCTCATTTTATTGCCATCTTGACTATCCCATTGCTGTTGCCATTTATTGCAAACCAATTTCTTGATGTCAGGTAAGAAATCATTACAGGGAATGGGATACCTTCTTGGCAGCAACTCGGATGCAGCCTCCATAGCCAGTGAATCTGCCTTCTCATTCCCGGACACACCTACATGTGCTGGAACCCAACAAAATTGAACTGTTATACCTCTCCGTCCAATAAGGAAAAGCCATTCTAAAATCTTTAAAACTAGAGGGTTATTAGAATTAAAAACTTCCATAGCTTGAAGGACACTCCTTGCATCACTAAAAATTGTAAAATTACCCTCCTTCTCCAACGCTATTTTCTCAATAGCAGTTAATATGCCATACAGTTCGGCAGTAAATATGGAAGCGGTCAGAGGAAGTGCACCTCTACAATTAAAACCATTACTATGTACTCCAAATCCAACGCCAGCATCAGATTTGGAGCCATCAGTATAGATAAAAGTTGATCCTCTATGTTCTTTAACATGTTCATTAAAAAGAGACCTGGCTTCTATGTCTGACATATTCTTCTTATCTCCAATAAAATATTTACAAAAAGATATCTCTGGTAACTTCCATGGAGGCGTTGATGATACCTTGAATGGAAGTACCTTACATCGGCTTCTAGGTCTGACAAATTCTTCTTATCTCCTATAAAATATTTACAAAAAGATATCTCTGGTAATTTCCATGGAGGCGTTGATGATACCTTGAATGGAAGTCCCTTACATCTAATTATATCCAGACTGTTTAATAATTGTTTCACCCGAAAGCCATAGGGTTGAGGAGATTTTGGGTGCATTTCAAAGTATGTTGGGTGCCTTACAAGGCTTGCAGTCTGGAAGGCTAAAGAATTAGGGAGTCTTTGCAATCTAAACCAATACCGAAGAATAGAAGACATCCGGTAAAGGTCTAGTGGTAACTCTCCAGCATCAACAAGGAGACTTGGGATAGGTGATGTTCTGAATGCTCCCGTGGACAATCTAATACCTGCATGATGTATTGAATCTAATATTTTCAACCGGCTTGGGGTGGCTGAAGAGTATATTTCACAACCATAACTAATATTGGAAAAAATCAAGGACTTGTATAATTTTAAAATAGTAGTGCGGTCTGCCCTCCATGATGTATGGGACAATACTTTTAAAATATTCAGAGCTTCAACACATTTAGCTTTTAGCGCTTTTAGGTGAGAAACCCATGTAAGTCTACAGTCAAATATCAAACCTAAAAATTTGGTTTCTGATACACATGGGATCCGTTGACCTTTAATGTATATATCCGGGTCTGGATGTGCTCCCCGGATACGACAGAAATGTACAATAGTAGTTTTACTTGTCGAGAACTTAAATCCATTCATATCAGCCCACTGGATAATTTTGTCAATTGAGAGCTGTAGTTTTCTCTCAACCGTTGCCATTCTGGCTCCAGCAAATGATATGGAGAGATCATCCACAAATAATGTTGAGAGAACATCCCGGGGAATTGCTGAGGATATCCCATTAATTGCTAGTGCAAAAAGGGTTACACTCAGCACACTACCCTGAGGAACTCCTTCTTCCTGGCACTTACTCTCTGATAGAGCTTCCCCAACTCTCACTTGAAAAACTCTATGTGAAAGAAATGCCTGAATAAATAGTGGCAGCTCTCCTCTTAATCCGATTTCATGAATGGTTTTAAGTATACCATATCTCCATGTGGTATCATATGCCTTTTCAAGGTCAAAAAATACTGTAACATGGTGCTGTTTGGAAGCAAAGGCTTCACAAATAGAAGACTCAAGTCGTATCAACACATAAGTCGTTGAGTGCATTTTTCGGAATCCACATTGAATCGATGATAAAATACCTTTCTTTTCAAGGTACCATATCAGCCTTGCATTGACCATCTTCTCTATGATTTTACATAAACAAGATGTCAATGCAATAGGACGATAGTTTGCTGCTAAAAACTTATCTTTACCGGGTTTTAAAAAGGCTAAAATAATGGCTAGTTCCCAAACACTTGGGTAACTATGATCATGCCATATTCTATTAATAATGCTTAAAATAAATACAGTATCTTTGTATTAAAATGTACATGTTTAATCATTGCATATGGAATTCCATCAGGTCCAGGGGTTGTATCATTGCAATGAGCAAGTGCAGAATCAAATTCTCTTTCTGTGAAAGGAGAATTATAAGACTCTTCCCTTCTTGTTGCAAAATTTAAAATTTTCTTTTCTTCAACGCTCCTATACTGGTGACCAGGGGCTCCTACACACTTGCTGGATACATTTGAAAAATGACTAGCCAGGGCATTGCTAATATCCTTTGCTTCAGTTACATACTGTACTGACCATTCACCTTCAACACTGGTGGTGGGTTGGGGGTGAATTTGCCAGCTATCTTTTTTACTTTCCTCCACACAGCAGATGGTGGTGTTCTACTGTTAATGGAGGAAACAAAAGACATCCATGACTGGCGCCTTGCTTCATTCATGGCACGACGGAACTGTGCTCTACATTTCTTGTACATAATTAAATTCTCATCAGTTTGGAGTCTACGCAATCGTGTTAGAGATCTTCTTGTGGCTCTGTGGAGGGCAGTTAGTTCTGAAGACCACCACGGGACTGGTCGTCGTTTGAATAACCCTATTGTTTTGGGAATTGAATTGACTCCTGCTGTATGGAGAGTTCCATTCATCAAGTCTATGGCATCATCGATATTTTCAACCTGTTCAGCATCCCCCTCAATTTCGCTTAGCTCACGAAATTTTTCCCAGTCCCCCTTGTCAAGATTCCATCGTGGCGATCTCTGTAAAGGTGGACCATTGTTGGTGTTTATAATGATTGGTGCATGATCACTAGTATGCCAATCATCTAATGTCCTCCAATCAAAATCAAGAAGGCAGTTAGAGCTTGCAATTGAAAAGTCAATGCATGACAAGGTACCTGTCTGAACATGGAAGTGTGTGGGCTCTCCTGTATTAAGGAGTCCCATATCCTCATTCTCCACAATTGATGAGATAATATTGCCCTTGTGTTGGCCAAAACATCACCCCATAAAGGATGTCTACCATTCATATCTCCCAGTAAGAGAAAAGGTTGAGGGATTTGTTGAATGACTTCTGCTAAATCATCATATAAAATATTATCATTTGGGGGTAAGTACAGAGAGCATATTGTATACTTTCTCCCTATATCAATTTGTACAACAACTGCCTGCAGGGTTGTACGTATAGACATAGGTATTTGGGGAACATCTCGACGAATGTACATGAGACTTCCGCCATGGCTCCCTGCTTGTTGATTATATGGTGTTCTATAGCTAACATACTCTCGAGGACTAGGAGTGTTAGGCGTAAACGTCGATGTTGTCCCACCGTTGTTGGAAGGCATCTTGCCAGAGTGCCTTGGGGTCCGGGACTGGGGAGCAGTACAGCGGGAGCTTGAAGTTCAACGCTGTAGTGAACAGATCCACCATCGGGGAACCCCACAAAGTCAGGACTTTGTTGGCTACTTGACGATCCAAAGACCACTCGGTACTCACTATCTGAGAAGCACAGCTCAGACTCTCGTCGAGCACATTCCTCTTGCCTGGAATGAAGCGAGCCGATAGTGGAAACGAGTGGACTTCGGTCAATCTCAGTATCTCTACTGCAAGATGGGATAGCTGCTCCGAAAAGGTGCCTCCCTGCTTGTTGATGTAAGCCACTACTGTGGTGTTGTCGCTCATCACCACCACAGAGTGACCCGCCAGGTATTGTTGGAACTGTTGAAGGGCCAGGAATACGGCCTTCATTTCTAGCAGGTTTATATGGAGGCACTTTTCTGATTCTGACCACAGGCCTGAGGTCCTGTGGTACAGAACGTGGGCCACCCACCCTTTCTTTGAGGCGTCCGAGAATAGCATCAAATCCGGGGGGCGGACGAGAAGATCCACTCCCTTTCGTAGGTTCTCGTCTGTTACCCACCACTGAAGGTCCGTCCGTTCTGCAGGACCCATAGGGACCATGACGTCTGGGGAATAGTGTCCTTGATTCCACCGAGACTTGAGTCGCCATTGGAGAGATCTCATTCTGAGGCTACCATGGGGAACTAGACGGGCCAAGGATGAGAGGTGACCGAGGAGACGTAACCACGATTGGGCTGTGAGTTCGTCTCGTCTGAGGAAAGGACTTGCGACCCTCCTCAGCCTTGCTATCCTGTTGTCTGATGGGAAGGCTTTGTGGAGATTGGTGTCTAAGATCATGCCTAGATATACCAGTCTTTGAGTAGGAAGCAGAGAGGACTTCTCGAGATTTACCATGATCCCCAGATCTTGGCAAAGTCCGAGAAGTTTGTCTCGGTCTCGAAGAGGGGTGGACTCTGAGTCTGCTAGGATAAGCCAGTCGTCCAGATAACGGAGGAGACGGATGCCGATCCTGTGTGCCCACGATGATATCAGGGTGAACACTGGTGAAAACCTGGGGTGCTGTGGAGAGACCGAAACACAGCACCTTGAAGTGGTAGATCTTGTTGTCTAGGCTGAATCTTAAGTACTTCCTTGAAGACGGATGGACTGGGATCTGGAAGTACGCGTCCTTCAGGTCCAGTGTACACATGAAGTCTTGGGGTCTCACTGCGAGTCTGACTGTGTCTGCCGTCTCTATGCTGAACGGGGTCTGCTTGACAAACCTGTTCAGGGCTGAGAGGTCGATGACTGGTCTCCAGCCTCCAGCGCCTTCCTCACAAGAAAGAGTCGACTGAAGAAGCCTGGGGACCCATCGACGACCTCCTGGAGAGCGCCCTTCTTCAACATGGTCTCGACTTCTGCCTGAAGGGCTTGCCCCCTTGCCGATCCCATGGCAAGGGAGCTCAATGACACTGGATCCGCTGTCAGGGGAGGTAGAGATGTTGTGAACGGGACGCGATATCCTTGACTGATTACAGAAATCGTCCAGGCATTGGCCCCGAGTTGCTGCCACCTGATCGCGCAACTTTGCAGGCATCCCCCCACTGGTGGATATGCCAATCCTAGCGTTTGCGGCCTCGGCCGCTCCCTCAAGGATTTTTCCCTCCCCTGGAGGAGTTCTTGTCTTTCCTGTATTTGACAGGAAAGGGCTTTGACACCGTTGTCTTTGCTGCCACTGCTGGTTTCGTTGTCTTGGACGGGCGAGGTTGTTGAGGTGCTGGAGGTTTATAGGGCTTTAATGTAAGAGCCCTATGTAGGAGAGAGTCCTGGTTAGACTTCCTCCACCTCTCAGCTGCCTGTTCCACATCTTAAGGCTCAAACAAATTCCTCCCCAAGATGGAGGAATGTCTGAGCCTGCTGACATCAGTGCTGGGGACCTTCGCGTGAAATCTCTCAGACACCGCATCTCGACGCTTCAAGATGGAATTAGCCCACAAGTTCGAGACTTGGTGGGCTAGAAACTCAATGGTACGAGTGCCTGATAGAAGGAAGGTCTCCAAGGCCTTCCTGGTACTCTCCTTGGACAGGTCCTCGGATCGTAACAGGATGCCGAGAGACCCTAGCCAGATATCCAGCCACAAATTTGCCTGCATAGCACACTTCGCTACCTTCTCCTGACTGAGGATCTCTGAGGCCGAGAAAGACACTTGCCGGTTGGAGTCTCTCTCTAGAGGGACTCCCCTGGTAAGCTCTTCCACAGAGTGATGTAACGGAAGAGCTAAAAAAAGACTTCTCCTTGATCTCAAAGTACCTCCTCTGATGGACACGAGGAGGCGGGAGGAGTTTGTTGCCGGCGCTGGAACGGCTGGAGGAGGCAAGCTCAGAGAGCTGGCCCTCAACCTTATCTCTGGCACTCTTGATCCCTTGGGACCAAGGCAAAGCCGCGCTGGCCTTAGGGGGTTTTTGAGTGCTGAAGACTCGGTCCAGGACCGTGTCCTTGACCTCTCGAGGGGGAATCTCAGGATCCAAGAACCCGTTGAGATTCCTCATCAGAGTCAGAACCTGCCAGAACGCATGTTCCGACTCCTGTAGCTCTCCTCCTGTAGGGCTGGCAGCAAAGTCTCCTGTCCCCAAAAGCTCTTCTTGGGGGGACTCGTGGACGTTCTCCGCGGGTTTGGCTGGCTCTGGTCTCATCCTCGAGGACGACTTAGGGACAGCCTTAAGAGTCCTTCGACTCCCTCCTGGGAGGGATACAGGACTCCAACAGCGATGGCGGGAGGCTCTTCTCCACCCCTACCCGAGAAGACTTCTCTACGCGAGGTGGGGTTTCTCCCATTGGTGCGATGGGAGAACGCCTCACCTCACGAGAATCCCGTGAGGACGGGAAATCTTCGTCCAAAGGGGAAGGAGAGAAAGTTGGGGGGAGCCTTCCTCAAAGACTTCCGAAGAGCCAGCTTAACCCTTGGGGAAGTCACCACGTTGTCTACTCCTCTCTTCCTCTTCAGGGGGGGTCGGAACTGCCGCTGATTTGAGGCCCAACTCAGAGAAGGCAGGCGTAAAGACCTGCACGACAGCTCTGACAAGGGACCCAAACCATGGCTGCTTACTGACAGCGGTGCTGTCAGAGGTCGCACGCGGTCCTGCAGCCTCGCGCTGGGAATCCTGCTGCGAATCGAGCTGGCACTCGCGCGATGGGATCTTACCTGGTTCGCGCGCGGGCGATTGTTCGGGCGGGCGCACAGGGGTGATGGCGAGGGAGCGCGTGGGCGAGGGAGCGCGTTGACGCGCTGGCGAGCGATGGGGCGGGTGGGCGCGCAGGGGCGCGTTCTGGAGAATGCCGAGGGTGCGCAGTAAGTTGAACAAGCGTTCGCGCGCGCGGAGGCAATTGCTCGCATGCGCGTAGACGCGCAGGATCTCTATGAGCCCGTGAGGGTGATAGCGTTGGGCGCGCGCGTGCAGGGGAAATATCCCTTGCGCGCGGGCGGGCAAGAGGGCGCACATTTGCAATGGGCAAACGGGCGGTGTGCACGTGGGTGTGTGTTGGTGACTGCGCGCGATGGCGCGTAGGAGAATGCTGGCAAGCCAGAGGGGTCTGATGGCGCGGCGGTGTCTGCTGGCGCGTAACAGATTGCTGGCGAGTAGGGGAAGAAGGTATCTTCCCTCCTGCGCCCAGATCCAAAGATCGTGGGCGCACAGGAGAACGTTGGCGTGCAGGAGATCGTGGACGCACATGGCGCGCATCAGGATACGGGCGCGCAGTGGCGAGCTGGAGAGCGCTGGCGCACAGGAGATCGATGGCGCGCAGGTGAGCGCTGGCGCAAAATCTCAGGAACCGGTGCTCGCTGGTGCGTTGTCTCCGGATCAGCAACTGTAGAGCGCTTGCGCGCAGGGGATACCTGGTGCTTAAGGGACTTCGCCACAATATGAGCAAGTCCCTTTTGCCCCGAAGGGACCGTGGCCTACTTGATCACAGGAAGCGTGGGTGCCCACAGCGCGTCGGCAGCTAGGAAGGGCGACGGCAGGTCAGCAGGTCTGGCAGGAGTTGGAGATCGCGAACGATCAGCGGACAGGTCCAAGGATGTAGCTGGAAAGGTCGGTGAATGGTGACGAGGTTCCTCTGCGGCGGACTGCGGTGAAGACGAGCCTCCTAACACCCTTGTGAGGTGAAGGAAGGCCTCTACGGCGGAGGGGAAGGCGGCACCCTTGTGAGGTGAAGGAAGGCCTCTACGGCGGAGGGGAAGGCGGGCCTTACGCCTTATACGCCCTCTGAGGGCAGCAGGTAGACCGTCGGCAGTCCTCCGAAGAGGAGTCTCTGTCAGTGAACTCCCCCGAGGGGGAGAATCACCTGCAGGAGAGACTGTTGGACTTGGTTCCTCCCTCGAAGGATGTTCGGAGGGGGGAACTAAGCCTTCAGCTACATCAGCAACAGGAGCAGAGGTTTGAGATAACTCGTCAGAAGCCTCTGCCACAACAACGTCAACGATAGACAGAGGATCAACCTCTGCTAACGTCGGCGACTGTTTGACAGCTGCCCCTAACCTGATTATGTCAAACAGGGCTTCCTTGGAGGGCGAGCCCTGAAGCCCCAAGGAAGCCCAAAGCTGTAACAAATCATCATTAGCAACATTAGATACAATTAAATCCTCCCACGGGGAGGAGGAGGAGCTGCCTCGCTATGGGAGGCAACTCCCTCTCCCAAACCCCGAGATCGGTCAACAGAAATGTGGCCTACGCTACCACTTGCCGGCCTCTCGGAAGAAGCAGATTGAGTGGGAGCTTCAGAGGAGGTTTGGGCTACGGAAAGAGTCCTTGGGATTTTCTCTCTTCAAAAGGAAGCCCTTGAAGGAGAAATATCCTGTTTAGACTTCTTCTTCCGGCGCCGGGAAAACCTCTCCCACTGGGAGGTAGACCACTCCCTGCACTCACCACATACGTTACCTCTATCACATCGTTGGCCCCTACAAAAAGGACATAAGGTGTGTGGATCTGTGTCGACCGCCGACATTTAAGTCCCACAAGGGCGGTCAGGTAAGCCGGGACACTTCCACATTGCAGAGGCCAACTTCCAAACACTCTGTCAAAAAGAAAAAGCAAACGAAGATTAATGGCTGTCAGTGTAGGTGAGGGTGATAGGGGACACGTCCGTCTAGCACCCGAGCCGATAGCAAAGTGAGTTCAGCACAGGTGTGTGTGTGGGGGGGGGGGGGGTAGCAAGCTACCCCTCCCTAGCCCCACTAACTAGCGGTGGGGCAGTAAACCGTCGTTAACATTCTAATTTTAATGGCTCGTCATTTCAGCTACGACGAAAGTAATTACCCATATTAAATAGCGTGGTTTGTATTTCAGTTACGGAACAAATAAGGGTAAGGGAGATGTGCATGAGTGTTGTAATTCAAGGGGTATTAGTTTGTTGAGTGTGGTTGGAAAAGTGTATGGTAGAGTACTGATTAATAGGATTAAGGATAAAACAGAGAATGCAATCTCCGAAGTACAAGATTGTTTCAGAAGAGGTAGGGGATGTATGAATCAGATATTTACAGTTAGGCAGATAAGCAAGAAATATTTAGCAAAAGGTAAGGAGGTGTATGTTGCGTTTATGGATCTGGAGAATGCGTATGATAGAGTTGATAGGGAAGCAATGTGGAATGTGATGAGGTTATATGGAATTGGTGGAAGGTTGTTGCAAGCAGTGAAATGTTTCTACAAAGGTAGTAAAGCATGTGTTAGGATAGGAAATGAAGTGAGCAATTGGTTTCCGTTGAGAGTGGGACTGAGACAGGGATGTGTGATGTCGCCATGGTTAACTTGAATGTTGATGGGGTGGTGAGAGAGGTGAATGCTCGAGTGCTTGGAAGAGGATTAAAACTGGTAGACGAGAATGATCATGAATGGGAGGTAAATCAGTTGTTGTTTGCGGATGATACTGTACTGGTTGCAGACTCGGAAGAGAAGCTTGGCCGATTAGTAACAGAATTTGGAAGGGTATGTGAAAGAAGGAAGTCGAGAGTTAATGTGGGTAAGAGTAAAGTTACGAGATGTACAAGAAGGGAAGGTGGTGCATGGTTGAATGTGATGTTGAATGGAGAGTTACTTGAGGAGGTCAATCAGTTTAAGTACTTGGGGTCTCTTGTTGCAGCAAATGGAAGAGTGGAAGCAGATGTACGTTAGAGAGTGAATGAAGGATGCAAAGTGTTGGGGGTGGTGAAGGGAGTGGTAAAGAATAGAGGGTTGGGCATGAATGTAGAGAGTTCTGTATGAGAAAGTGATTGTACCAACTGTGATGTATGGATCGGAGTACTGGGGAATAAAAGTGACGGAGAGACAGAAATTGAATGTGTGCGAGATCAAGTGTCTGAGGAGTATTACTGGTGTATCTCGAGTAGATAGGGTTAGGAACAAAGTAGTGAGGGTGAGAATGGGTGTAAGAAATGAGTTAGCAGCTAGAGTGGATATGAATGTGTTGAGGTGGTTTGGCCATGTTAAGAGAATGGGAAATGGCTGTCTGCTAATGAAGGTGATGAATGCAAGAGTTGATGGGAGAAGTACAAGAGGAAGGCCACGGTTTGGGTGGATGGGTGGAGTAAAGAAAGCTCTGGGTGATAGGAGGATAGATGTGAGAGGCAAGAGAGCGTGCTACAAATAGGAATGAATGGCGAGCAATTGTGACAGTTCCTGTAGGCCCTGCTGCTTCCTCCGGTCGCCTTGGATGACCACGGAGGTATAAGCAGTAGGGGATTCAGCGTTATGAAGCTTCATCTGTGGTGGATAACAGGGGAGGGTGGGGTGTGGGACCCTACCAGTACCAGCCAAACTCGGTTGAGTCCCATGTCAGGCTCGGAGGAATGGTGAGAGGAAAGGTCCCTTTTTTTTTCCATTTGTTTGATGTCGGCTACCCCCCAAAATTGGGGAAGTGCCTTAGTAAATGTATGTATTTACTAGACCAAAGTGTTCCTGAACAATTTTTGTAGAGAATTCTAAAAATACCAGTATGTTCAATGTGCGCCACTCTCCCCAAGGCTGGGCTTGAAATGCATTTTATTTTCAGCTGATCTTTTGTTTTGGCCAACAACATAACATAATGTACTGAAAGAAGTCTAAAACATTCCTGTTTTCAATATTAACCGAGATTCAAATAATCTTTTTATTACTTTTCTATGAAAAGGAAAAATTTAATGGCTATATTAACAACAGTAATTACAATGCCAATGATTTCACACAAACTTGAATATTCTAAGCTTACAGGGTGCTTAAACAATTTATAACCACTCATTACCACAATAAAAATAATAAACGGTTAAGTAGTGAATTTGAGTAGAATTTCAAAAACTGGCATTTTAACTATTGCTGATTTTTCCCTTACCTTTAATTTGGAATCCGTAATCTCTTTTTAATTACAGGTTTTACCACCAAAATCTGATGGCTCTTACCATGCAACGATATTCCTTGTCACCTTGCATGGAAGATTGAATTGGGGATTTTTTTATGTTCTGCAATAAATAATTCAACATTAGGGGCAGATAAAATTATCATGCATTGCAAAATATCAAAAGTTATTGTACTATATTTGCAGAACAGTACTTCGAGAGTTTTAGTCCTAACTTATGTAAATTAAGTATACTAGATGACTGCATGACCAAAAGGTTCATAACCAGGAGGGAGATTTACTGCAATTACCCTCCAACCAGAATAATGGAAAAAAGGGAAAAGTGATTCAACATGTATACATTTGAAATAATAATTCCACCTCTGCCAAAACTGATTCTCTTTCTAAATAAACCAAAATTCAACCTCTTGCAGATTAAACCAACTTTAATCTCCTGCTGATTGAACCAACTTCAATCTCCTGCTGATTGAACCAACTTCAATCTCCTGCTGATTGAACCAACTTTAATCTCCTGCTAACTTGAACCAACTTTAATCTCCTGCTAACTTGAACCAACTTTAATCTCCTGCTAACTTGAACCAACTTCTACCTCCTGACGTTTTGAACAGCCTTTTACCTCCTGTCGACTTAAACTGACTTCTACCTCCTGTCGATCGGAACAGACTGCAGCCTACTGTCGACCGGAACCGACTTCAGCCTACTGTCGACCGGAACCGACTTCAGCCTACTGTTGACTGGAACCGACTTCAAACTCGTCAACCTGAACCGACTTCAACCAACTGTCGACCTGAACCGACTTCAACCAACTGTCGACCTGAACCGACTTCAACCAACTGTCGACCTGAACCGACTTCAACCAACTGTAGACCTGAACCGACTTCAACCAACTGTAGACCTGAACCGACTTCAACCAACTGTCGACCTGAACCGACTTCAACCAACTGTCGACCTGAACCGACTTCAACCAACTGTAGACCTGAACCGACTTCAACCAACTGTAGACCTGAACCGACTTCAACCAACTGTCGACCTGAACCGACTTCAACCAACTGTAGACCTGAACCGACTTCAACCAACTGTAGACCTGAACCGACTTCAACCAACTGTCGACCTGAACCGACTTCAACCAACTGTAGACCTGAACCGACTTCAACCAACTGTAGACCTGAACCGACTTCAACCAACTGTCAACCTGAACCGACTTCAACCAACTGCCAACCAACTACACAACTGAGGGAGAAAGATAGTGCTCAGCCTTCCTCTTTCTACGTCGTCCAAACCTCTCCCATTAGGAGGCAGCCACTCCATACACTCTTCAAAGGGCGAACCCTGCTCGCAGCGATGCCCTCTACTCAAAGGACACAGAGTGCAGGTCGGTATCCACCGTTGACACGAAGGTACCGTACGCAGCACCATCACGCCCAGGACATGTCCGCATGAGGGCGATCAGAATAAGCACAAGCTCACCTGAAAAGAGAAAGCCAAAAAAATTACAAAGTCAATGGCAGCCTTTGGAGGAAAGAGAGGAGACGTCCACTCTCAACAAGCCTGAAGAAGAAAGTGACACAGCTCACGGCCGTGAGAGTAGCTACAGAGGCGGCTGGGTACCCACCAGCCACCCCCGCTCTACCCACCCAGAGGCAGGGTTGCCAACCTCGCACTTTCAACCTAAAGGCTTAGACGAAAGATAATCCACATAAATAACATAAACCTTGTTAGTATGGGAACAAATAACCACTAGTTATTATGATTAAAATTAGCTCTTTAACTACTGTATACACATTTCAATTTATTACTGATATTTCCCCTTACCTAAAGAACACACTTCAGTTTTGAATCATCAATCCTTGTATCATTGTAACTGGCATCAGATGGTTCACGTTTCTAAAATATTCGTTGTAACTACTTTATCTGATAGATTAAATTGGATATTTTCCCTGTTCTGAAAAAAAATAATCTGACTTAAAAAGGAGCAAAAGAATCAGAGATTATACATTGCATATGTTATTTAATATGACAAATTCGGAGATAATTTGAATTTTTCCTAACCATACAAACCTTAGCTATTTACATTGGGTATTACTTTCAGCGTAGCTGAAATGACGAGGCATTAGATTTTAACAATAGTTTCCTACCCCGCGCTAGTTAGCAGGGGTAGGGGGAGGGGTAGCTTGCTACCCCTCCCTCCCTCACACACCGGTGAAATGTCTCACTTCACTTAGAGGTAGGACTTGACTTGGGGGACAGGGCTGGCGGGCAAATGTGTGTAAATAGCTAAGGTTTGTATGGTTAGGAAAAATACAAATTATCTCCGAATTTGTCATTTGCTCCGTAACCGAAATACAAACCACGCTATTTACATTGGGTGACTAACCCCTTAGGAAGGGTGGAAAGTCCCCAGCCATACTGGCTTTGGCTTACCGGTGACTCAGAATCCGAGTGAGTCGCACTCGAGAAAAGGAGTCCCTGCACCTCACAAGTTCCTTGCTCCACAAGGAAACGTGTGGCCTACATAAGCTTGTGTGTGAAGGAAGAAAGTGTGACCCGTCCTAGGCAGTTGACCTGGAGTTCCAGAAGGAACTCTGGGTTAGGACGTTCCCAATGCCACCTCGTCAGGGTATGGGGGACGCGACAGTATTGACTCAATACTCGGAACACAAGGAAGCATGGTTTACCTGCAGAGATTTGAGGTCAGCTATGCAGAGACCAGGATGCTGCTTCCCCAGTAGAGGGGACGATGAAGAAAGAAGTAAGGGCCAGACATACTTCTTTCGTTCATGCAGACTAAAACCTGATAACAATGCCCTCAACCTTCTGCTACCTGTCCAAAAAGGAGCCTGAGGTTAGACCAGCTGTTGTGTAGCCACCACAGAACGATAGAAACGTATCGATACTCCTGTGGGTCACGTCCTGCAGGAAGCGGGCTGCGAAGGTCATTAGACGCTTCCTGACTCCAGCTTGTAGCACCTGCGTCACAGAGTAGTTCTACTCGAAGGCGAGGGACGTTGCGATGTATCCGACATCATGCTGTAGGGCGACGTGACGGGGGAGGGTCTGGATTCAGGTTGAGATGAATGCCCTCGAGTCCGAGCTGAAGAGGTATACTGGTAACTCTCCTGTGTCCTCCCTGTGCTCCTAAACCGGCTTGCACGTGAGGACAAACTGCAGCTGTTCCCAAAGATAACCCCTCGATTCCTTTACTGGCAAGAAGGAGAAGGTCTGGGTCATCTAATAGAGAACGGAGACTCGAAATCTTGAAGGAGTCGAACATAAGGTCCGGGACTCCAAGATTCTGAGTCTAGAAAACAACTCAGGAGCGAACCTGAATGTTGCCTTCCCCTATTCTCTTGAAAGGGCGGAGTCGTACGAGACCATGAAGATTGCTTACACACTGGCCGAGGCCAGAGTGAGCAGGAGCACCGTCCCCCAAGACGGAATACAATCAGAGGCCTGACGTAATGGTTCTTGAGAAGATCTCTTAAGGGACTAAAGAGTCCGAACCATGCTCCATGGAGGAGGTCTCACTCCGACTGGGGGCAGGGACGTTCGCAGCTTCGCATGAGCGAAGAAAGGTCAAGCGGGAAGGAAAAAGTCTATTCCTTTCAGCCTGAAGGCCAGGGAAAGGCTGAGCGATAGGCTTCACTGCCGAGAGCGGAAAAGAGTTTCCTCCCGCCGAAAAGCAATAACTCCGTTATTGCTGGAGAAGAGGCCTCAAGGGAAGAGGTATCTCTCCCACAACACCAACCACAGAAGACTCTCCACTTCGCCTGGTAGACCCCTGCGGATGACTATCGCAGGTGACGCGACCTCCTCTCCGCGACTGTAGCGGGTTGTCTCTTCTTGAGGGGGCGGCGTAGTGTCTCCAGGCGTGAAGCCGAAGCAATGCAACGGCTCGTGAAAGATGTTGTAGTGTGGTTGTTTGAGTAGCCTGTGTCGTGGAAGAAGCTCTCCCGGGAGTTCCGTCAGGGGAAGCAGAGGGTCCAGAAACCGTTCTGCGTATAGTCACAGCGGAGCTCTCAGGGCCCTCGAAAGGTTGACAGACAACCTGGTCTTGTTGAGACCCATTCTCAACAGACAACAATGGTGGGAAGACGCAGGCGTCGATGTTGTCCCACCGTCACCGGAAAGCATCTTGCCAAAGAGTCTTGGGGTCTGAGACTGGGGGGAAGAACAGCGGAAGTTTGAAGTTCCAGGCTGTCGTGATCAGGTCCCCCAGGCCAGGACTTGCTGGTTACTATAGGCCAAAGACCCCCAGGTACTCTCTATCTGTGAGGCTCTGCTCAGATAGTCGGAGAGAACATTCGTCTGCCCGGAATGAGCGAGCCGATAGTGGTATTGAAAGGACCTCGGATCATCTCAGTATCTCTACTGCAAGATGCGAAAGTATGAAAATGCACCTCCCTGCTGGTCGGAATACGCCAGTACCATGAAGTCGTCACGCACGGAGCGACTCGGCAGGATCTGTAGGATCTGTAGAGGGGCCAGACTACGGCCCCTAAGCCTGCCTGAATGATGGGAGGTACCCTTCAGATCCTGACCATAGGCCTGAACCGGAACATGGCCCCCCCTTTTCTTTGAAGAGTTCGAGAACAGCATCAAATGTGGGGAAAGGACGAGAATATCCACTCCCATGCAAGAGGTTCCATAGGTCAACCCATTGCCGGTCTAAACGTTCCGGAAAGTCCGGTTAATCGTTGCTTGGATACCACCGGAACTTGGGCCGCCTCACAGGGAACTTATCCTGAGGCGACCGTTCGGAACTAGACGGGTCAATGAGGAAAAGAGACCCAGGAAACGTTCCAAGATAGGGCTGAAAGCTCTCCTTGACTGAGAACAGGTACTGCGACTCTCCTCAGCCTTGCCACAGTCAACTGAAGGGAAGGCTCGGAGAAGGAGTCAACAGCATCTGGTGTTCCCAGGCGGTCACCCATCCAAGTACTGACCTGACCCAATGTTGCTTAACTTCGCTGATCGGACGAGAAGCAGTGTTTTCAACGTGGTATGGCCGTTGACTCAATATCATGGCTAGATACTCCAGATGTTGAGGCAGAAGTAGAGAAGGCTCCTAGCAAATTACCATGATCCCTCACTTTTGGTAAAGACCCGGAAGCTTGTCCCGGTGTTGAAGAAGGTCGAACCCGAGCCTACCGGAGTTGACCAGACCTCCAAAAAGCGAAGGAGGCGGAAGCCTGCTCCTGAGCGGCCATGAGGAAAGCAGGGAGAGTTCTCTGGGGAAAAACCTGCGATGCCGCGGCGGGATCGCCACACTGCATCTTAAGCAGGAACACCTGTAGTCTAGGCTGAATTCCAAGAGCTTCCTGGAAGATGGATGGAATGGAAACTGGAAGTACCCGTCCTTCCGATCCAGGGCCTAAGGAGTCCTGCAGCCTCGATACCAGTCTGATCGACTCTGCTGTTCCACGCTGGACGAAGTTTGTTCGACAAACTTGATCAGAGCTGAGAGGTAGACGACGGTACTCCCGTCTCAGATGCTTTCCCAGAAGAAAGGATCGACTGAAGAAGCCGGGGGGGGGGGGGGGGGGGGGGGGGGAAGCCGTCGACGACCCTATGGAGGACCTTCTCCTAAGGCATGGATCCTTCTGCCCAACGGACAAACCTCTTGCCGGCCCCATGGCATAGAGGCTCAGTGACACTGGATTCGCTGACAGTGAAGGAGAGATGGTAAGAGCGAGGTGCGATATCCTTGGCTGATCACGGAGATCGTGCAGGAATCGGCATCGGGAGGCTGTTATCCGGACGAGTAACCTTAGGCATCCCCCCAGCGTGAGACCTGCAAGGGGGATTGCCAATCCTAGAGTTTGTGAACTCTGCCGCTCCCTCTAGGAATATGCCCCCCCGGGAGAGCCTCCCGTGCTACTTGTCCCTAACAGGAGGGGACTGCTATTGTACACCCTGTCTTAGCTGCCGTAGCCGGTTCCGATAACTTAGGCTGACGAGGCTGAATGAAGAGGCGTCAGAGGCCTGCAGGGTCTGGAAGTAAGTGCCTTGGAGGAGTGAAAACAGAATGCGACTTCCTCTGCCCAACAACTGTCCATTTCTCTGTCCTTGAGCTCAAAACAAGCTCTTCCCAAGGATGGAAGTGTGTCTTGAGCTTGTCGACATTCACGGATGAGACACCCGAGAGGAAGCCCTCGGACACTGCGTCTAGATGCTCCAACATCGATGTTGCCCGCAAGTTGGAAACTTGGCGACGGAACGCAAAGGTGCTTGAGCCCGAGAGGAGGAAAGTACCCATGATATTCCCAGGGCTTCCTAGTACAAAACCTCGGGTCGCAACCGAGGAGGGAAAGGCCTGGTAAGCCCCTTCCACGAGAGGTGAAGAGGAAGGGCTAAACCAGCCACCCCTTGCCCGACGGAGAAATCTCGAAAGGAAAACTCCTTGGCAAGACCCTTCCAGGGAATGACGAAGAGAAAGGACTAACCCAGGTTCTGGAAAGAAGAACGTTGCACAGACCTCCCTGAAGATTCTTCCTGCTCTAGCACGAGCCATGCTCTGCGTTTACGGGGTGAAGACTGTGCTCTGGAAATACGCGCTCCAGAAGACTCGCAGGCTGGCTGTGTTGCGAAACCCTGACGGGAATCGCGGTCGCAATCGCCCTAGCGCGATGGTAAATCAATGGTTCGCGCGTGGGCGATCGTGGAAGCGCGTGGGCGAACGTGGAAGCGCCAGTGCGCGGGCACGCAGGAGCGCAGACGAAAGTGCGCGAGTTAGCGCAGAAGGAGGGCGGGGCGTGGTTGGAAGGGCGAGAGCTGGCGGTCGGAATCCGATAGTTCACAGGTGAGCGATGACACGTAGGCAAGCGATGGCTTACTGCAGGAATCGAGCTGGCGCTCGCGCGATGGAACACCGTTGGTTCGCGCGCAGGCGAACATTGGTGCGCATGTGCGGGTAAGCGGGCGGGCACGTGGGCGTGCGGTCGCGCGGGCACGTGGGCGTGCGGTCGCGTAGGCACGTGGGCGCGCGGCCCGAGCGTAGGCGGTCGGGGAGACCGATGGCGCGTAGGCGGGCGATGACGCGTCTTGGGGAGCAATGGCCCGTAGGCGAGTGAAGGCGCGACGGCGCGTTGGCGAGCGGTGGTGCGTTAACAAAACGCTAGCGCGCAGGCGAAGAATCGCGCGGGCGCGTAGGAGCGCGCTGACGCGTAAGAAACTAGGGACGGTTGATAGCGAGCGCTGATGCGAGCTGTCAATCAGGCGATCCTGGACGTTCAGGAAAAACCGTTGGAGCCCATTGATGTGTGGCAGGAAAGGGCGCGCAGATGTGCGCTGGCGATTTGAAGAAAGCTGGCGCACAGAAGGACAGAAGTAAAGGTGAGCGCCGGCGAGCAGAAGGAAGATCTACGGCAAGACTCAGCTACCGGAGATCGTGGTCCACAGCAGGCGAGCGCTAGATTGCTACTGATGGTGTCCAGGGAACCTGTAATGCGTGGAAGATTGATAGAGAGCAGGCGATCGATGGTGTTGGTGAACGCCGGAGCGTATGCAAGCGATGGCGCGTTGGCGCATGGTGCTTGCGCACAGGCGAAAGATCACGCGGGTGGTCAGGAGAACGCCGACTTACTGGGGATCGGTGACGCGCAGGAGATCGCTGACGAGCAGGCGAACGTTGACGCGTCTGTGGTCGCTGGCGAGCAGAAGGGCGACGCGTGGAATCCTGTGTGTACAGTAGCTTTAGAAGCACGCGTAGGCGACCGCGAGCGTTGTTGCGCTGGAACAGGCTGACGAGCCGGATCGCAAGGGCGAGGAGAGAAGAGTCCTTGTCCAAGACCTGAACAGAAGTTCCAGGTCGCGCGGGCGCACAGGGCACGTATCAGGAACTGGGAGCGCAAGTGCGCTCTGACGGGCAGGAGATCTAGAGCGCTCAGGAGACCAATGGCGCGCAGGGCGCACAACAGGAACAGCCGGATGTTCGGAGTCCTCAGGAGAGCGCTGGCGAGCAGAGGGGCGATGATCATCAGGAGAGCGCTGGCAAACAGGAGAGCGCTAGCGATCAGGAGAACGCTGACGAGCAGGAGAGCGCCTGTGCGCTAACACTGCAGAAGGGCGCGCAGGGGAACCCTGACGCGCAAGGGAAGCATCCACACCGTGGGAGGCAACCCTTTGCCCCGAAGAGACCGTTGCCCGTCGGATGACGAGGTCAGACTGCTGTCAATCTACGCCAGGGGCGGAAGGTCTGGAAGGCGCTGGAGATCGATCCCCGGAGATCTAAGCAGGAAGGAGCTGCAGGCTGCATACGACGAGGAGAAGATTCAAAAAGGCGCCTCTTAGCACCCTTATAGGGAGACGGGAGGCCCTTACGACGTAGTGGACGGTGAGCCTTACGGCGAAGGCGGCCAACAGCAACAACAGCAGAAGAGTCCTCCGAAGAGGAGTCTCTAAGAGTGTCCTCCCTCGTGAACGAGAGAGAAACACTTCGTAAGACGGGTCAGCCAGTGACCTAAAAAGAGCAATCCTCCGAAGAGGGGCTCCTGCAGTTGCCCAGCCCCTTGAGCGTAACTGCAGGTGCGACCCCTCAGCACCAAGAGCATAGTCGCACTAAAAAAAGGCAAGAGGAGATCCCCCCAAAGGGAAAAAAAAACTCAAGCCTGGACAGGAAAACTTCCCTCGGAAGGAAAGTTACACACCCAAGAAGGCGAGCCTCCAGAGTGTTCTAAAATGAACTGGAGAGCTGTCAGTCGTCACGGGAGTACTTCCAGGAGAAGGAGACATGCCCCTGATGAAGATCTAAAGGGGAGGCAGCAACAGCAGATTCCCCAGGCCTCAACAAAACAGCTCACTCCGTTGTCACATTACAGAAACGAACTAGATCGTTAACTGTGAAAAATAAAAACAAAAAACATTAGTTAACATTCATACCCCCGGGAAGACTCCGAAGAGGAATCCCGAGGAAGAAGAACACAAGAATTACACAACAGGCACATGCCTTCACAACCACTTACACCCACGGAAGGAGAGCTGTACCAAACACAGAATTATAACAATTATAATTATGTAACTATGTAATTATGTAATTTAAAAATGAATGAACACTAAATAAAGAACGAAAATCCCGAAAGGAAACGTTCTACAAATGCTGAACAACCAACAAATACAATTAGATTCATAAACTAATTGAGACAACGTACGGCGTAGCAACCCCACCCACCCGGGAAGGAAGCTACTCGGACGTAGTAAAGGTAAAACATAGTTAAGGGTGAACGACCTCAAAAGAGAGAGAGAGAAAGACCGTAGTCAAACTCGATCGCGACCCATGAAATTACACCGTGGTGGCCTAACTGCCAAGGGCTCCACGGAGATATCGTACACTACACACACAAGCACGAACTCTGAAAAGGAAACTTACTGATTTCTATACTCAAATATATACATAAACACAAAAAATGTTTACATATATATTGAGTAAAAGAAAAGTAAGTGATTAAGTAAAGACAAAACAAATAATGGCTGCCAAGCGAGGACGAAGACAGGCACGTCTGTCCATCGTCCAAGCCAAAAGTGAAGTGAGACATTTCACCGGTGTGTGAGGGAGGGAGGGGTAGCAAGCTACCCCTCCCCCTACCCCTGCTAACTAGCGCGGGGTAGGAAACCCTCATAAAAATCTAATGGCTCGTCATTTCAGCTACGCCGGAAGTAATACCCAATGTAAATAGCGTGGTTTGTATTTCGGTTACGGAACAAATCACTATATTTGTAGGAATTACCATAAGAGAATTACAGACACCTTTTTCGTAACTATAATCTCTGTTTATTGAAAAATCAGAGGGGACATAACTGGGAGGGCTGGAGTTCCCCCTTAAAGCAAAATAAGAGAAACTGGAAAAATAATATATCAATATGTATAAACAATTAGGAAAAAAAAATTAGCCACTTCAAAAATTCTACTATTCAGTGGCTGCATCACTGATGAGGTAACAGATGTAGCCAATATGGGGCAGGTTAATTTAGTGTTACAGCATGTTGATCATGACATCACATAAATATTCCTATAAATAACGTAGGGTTTTGATTTAGTGACGGAACAACAACACTTTTTTCTAGTAGAAAATGTTGTCTGTACTTAACTATAATAAAAACCATTTTTTTTCCAAATGAAATTTCAAGTATAACATGCGGTAAAATTATAGAACACGGGCCAACATTTCTGCTAGGAAAAACAGCTTTTCCTATAGTAAATTAAATGCTTTCAATGAATTTGACTTTTATTTCCACTGCGACTAAGCTGTTCTACCATTATGGACCCTAACTTCCACACACACAGGTGGAACCTGGGACTGAAGAAAAAAAAAAAAAAAAAAAAAGACAAAACATGATTATTTAAACTTTCGAGATTTGTAAAAGGACACAGAACCTAACAAACCCACCTAACCTAACCTATTAGTTCCCGGGTTACAGACCTAGCCAGGGGGGAAGCCCCTTGGACCCTCCTTCCCAGGTCACAAACTTGAAGTAAATCACAAATAAATCCCTACATTATGATAAAAGTAAATCACAAATAAACCCTTACCAGAATTGCACTTGGGACACTAACTTTAGAGGAATAACACAATAAGCTTTTAAAAAATTATTCACTACACCAGGATTACTGTGCTACGCTTCATGAAACTTGGCCATAGCATCGAAATAACCATAATGGCAGCCATTACAATTTGTTACGTTGGGCTCCATGACGCACACCCACCACGTAACAGGTCATATTTCGCCAGTCGTCTCTATCGCGTTTTTAAATCAATACTTCTCCACTCATCATCTCCTACTTTACATTTCATAGTCCTCAGCCATGTAGGACTGGGTCTTCCAACTCTTCTAGTGGCTTGTGGAGCCCTGTTGAAAGTTTGTTGAACTAATCTCTTGGGGAGTGCTAAAAGCATGCCTAAACCATCTATCTATCCCTCACCATGATGTCATCCACATATGGCACTCGGGTAATCTCTCTTAAAGTAGTTTTATTTCTAATCCTGTCCTGCCATTTAACTCACAATATTCTTGTGAGGAGTTTGTTCTCAAATCCACAAAATCTGTTGGATATTGTTTCATTGTCACAGCACGACTCATGTCCATACAGTAGGACGTCCTTTTAACTATTTTATTTCTTAGTAAAGTTTTCCTGTTCTATAATACCAAAATGTATGGGCGGAGTTTAACGAAAAGTTGGTTACCCAATTCTGGCCTTCTGCCAGATTAAATCGGGCTACACACTATAGTTAGCCATCCTTACCTACCAGGTTAGGCAAGTCACTTTTACATCAACATATATACGGGTTACCCAAGTAGCCTACCATATTTCTTGAACAGAGGAGCTTCAGAAACTATATTTGCTTATACTTGACCTTGGGAGCAACTCTAAAGCAACATTTGAAAATTTTACAGACGTGAATACCAGTTAATCTCAATCGAGTCTTCTACTGTACATTTTCCTTTAATATGCTGTACACAATATCATATTTGCCTGCTTACCTGTGAGTTAACCCATAAAAAAAAAAAAACGATATCTTAGGATAGTCATTCCGGGGGGTTAGAACCCCGTTATACCTGACAGTAATTCTCTTGTAATATCACTCGCATTAATATTATACAGTAGGAAGCTGCCGAAGGGAACTTCCATCAAGACTTGAACAGTGAGCATATACGAATGGCGACAGGTAATGCAGAACACGTAAACGAGAACACTATTACAATTTCTGTTGCTGCGTCTCAAAAGTTACCGACTAAATCACCAATGTTTACCAAATTACTATATTTGTTCGAACCTCGGTGTACCACTATACTATCTAGGTTCAACGTCACACTCACAATGGATAACGATTAAGCCATTAAGGTGTGAGTGTATTCTTGTGAAGAAGTTCCAGTAATGTCAGCAGCGACATTTAAAAATTCATTTATAGACGTAAATCTATTATTCACACTAGTAAATTAAAAAAAAAAATTAAATATACAATTGTTTTTTCGAATACCATAGATGGTATTTGTGCTGTTCTACCTCGAATATTACGAATGCCTATATGCATAGAGCAAAGACAGTTAAGAGACTGTTCTTTGGTTTGTAGCAAAGACTATATTGTAGGGTGGCGGCCAGATCCCGTAGAAAACGGGAATATTCTGATCTGTGGCCGTCGTTGTAGAAACGATTTTGGCGGGAGAAGCTAACTTAAAAAACCCACCTAACCTATGCTAAAAGCCATATCCTTACCCAGGGGGGCTTCGCCCCTCCCCCCCCACCCTTACACAACAGTTTCCTTACCTACGAGTACGACGGGAGAAGCTAACTTAAAAAACCCACCTAACCTATGCTAAAAGCCGTGTCCTTACCCAGGGGGCTGTGCCCCCCCCTTTACACAACATATTTAGGATTAGCAGACCATTTCCAAACGTTTGTATTCTATACAAGATAACAGTCGGAGCGATAATAAGCAAATTAGGACGATTGGCCGTAGCGCTACAAACTACCCCTGTCTTGAGTATAGGCCATAGAGAGAGGCGTTAACTGAGTGAAAACCCCTTTCCACGTCGTCCATTTAACATTAGGACATGAGTTTATTGACAAGAGATTGTCCTTAGTTGCGAAATTATTAATTAAGAGCGAATAACACGCACTGAGAACTTTCACATTTCATTGCAAGCACCAAAAGATTGATGAGATTTCAAGGGGAATCAATAAAACAAGTAAAATCACCTTTTGTGATGTAAACTCATGATTAGATTTTTAAAATATAGTTGGAATGTCTCAACTTATAATTTCAGAACGTTTATTGTTTATTTTAGGCTTGGGATTTCAAAATTTTATGGCCACGGTGATAGTATGGACACCTAATGGCAGTTAAAAGAACTATTAAAAGATTAAAGTAGCTAGATACTAACTGGCTTTTATATTTCTGACAGCTAATAGTCCATACAAAGTAATTTTGATAAAAACCATATTAAATGCATATATTATAAAATGTACCTTATTTTGTTTGTGTTGTCCATATGTGGTATTGCAACTATAAAATTGTGCTGAAAAAATATAAAATTTTGAGAAACTTATGGCTTTTTTGTTAGAGATTATTTGTGAAATATTTATTGTTTAAAATATAATCATTTACATTTGAAATATATATTTAATTTTGAAGTACTGTCAATATAGAATATATTATAAAAGTATATAATCATTGTCTTTAAGTTAACACCTGGAACACCTCTAAATTATTTTATACAGTTTTTATTTATAATACATGGAGTAATCTGAGCTGCTTCGCATAGCTAAGAGTCTCTTGTTCCATTACTAAGAGGAAAGTAGCCACTAAACAATTTCCTTGCAGTAGTTAACCCCCTTGATCGAAGAAGAATTGTTTGGTAATCTCATTGTTGTCAAGTGCAAGGGGACAGAGGAGAATATGTCAAGAATAGGCCAGACTATTCAGTGTAAGTGTAGGAAATGACAAAATGAGCTGTAACCGGAGAGAGGTATCCACTGTGGTAAGGTCTGGGCAGTCAAAGAACCCCATAACTTTCTAGCGATTGTATCTAAGTGCTATAAAAACGTAATATTTATAAGTTGGTACTATTCATTTTATAATAAAAACCATTGCATCTAGAAATACAAAGCTTAAGGAATAGCATAAAAGAACTATTCAATAGGACAAAAGACAGGAGGACATCTTGGAGGGAACTGTCGTTTATTTCAAAGCGCATGCGCGGACCACAAGAAGTACGGTGCGCCATATGTACCATATACAACAAGAACCAGCATACGCATCCGTATGTTGTCTACCTTAGATCTCTACCGCCGTGACGTCACGAAGACAAGGCATGTGTATCATAAGCAATTCTACAATAGTCTACCCCTTTCTCGGTAGACAGAAAACGAAAATGGCACATCGTCAGAAAACGAAAATATGGAAATATTGTAGGTAACTATACTACATTATACCTAAGTAAGAAACGAACAATAAACAAGATTTAAAAAAAAAAAAAAAAAATCTTCATAGTCAGTTTGCTCAGAATAAAAGATTAACCACATCTGATATGAATGCTGATCATGCTACATTTGTTGGTCCTAGCATCATTCTAATTTCCTGTTGGAAGGTGTTAGCAGAGTAGGGATAGTAGTAACTATAAAAAATAGACCCACTTTTCCTTATAGTGCTACACACACCATATATGCATATATATATATATATATATATATATATATATATATATATATATATATATATATATATATATATATATGCATGTGTGTCATGCAATGGCTAAGTTGAGTAAAATTTGGAAATAAAATCGTCCGAAATTACATATAAATATAAGCCTATTTATCAGTTTAGCAAGATCGGTGTCACTGTATGCACATAGAGTCGTGGTATGACAATAAAACAATATCCAACTGATTTTGTAGAATTGAGAACAAAGCCCTCAGAAGAATGTTAGGAGTTAAATGGTAAGGGAGGATTAGAAATGAAACTATGATAGAGATTACTAAAATGCCATATGTAGATTAGATCATGGTGAGGGGCACATGGAGATGGTTTGAACATGCTCTTCGTAATTTCCATAAACTAAAATAAAAAAAAAAAAACTAGTAAGAGAGATAATTGAGGATCAGTTGCAGAACCCTTATGGAAAGTGCTGGAGTAAGAGCATAGAAGAAATCTGTAATAAATATGGGGTGGAAGTTGAAGAAATAAGAAGTTGGGGGAAAGGACACTGAAAAAGAAAATCAAGAAAAGAATTATGGAGGAATAGAAGAAACTATTGAAGAAAAAAAAAGAAAGTGATAAAAAAAATGAAGATTTTATAGAAGGAAATGCCCAACAGCTTTATATCAGAGAAATGGATCTGGATAGGGCAACCCTTGTAATGAAGAAAAGATTAAATATGGTCAATTTAACAGCAATTTCAGGGGAAAATATGCAAATAATTTGTGTGACCTGTGCAAAAATGAAGGAGATACTACTGAACATTTATTTTCATGCCCAAAATTAGGAAGGACAGTTAATGAAACTAGACATAAGTATAGGTACTGTACATTGGAAAATCCTAGCAGATCGATCTGGTTTAATTTATAAGTAGGGCAATGCGCATGAAAGAAGACTCTAAAAAGTTCAAACTAACAACAATAGGTTGTCAAAACTGATGGTAGCAAGGTGTTACCCTATCTGATTTCCAGGTAGTACAGGATAAAAGTAAATATTGAGAATTTTATTATTAATTTATTTATGGTAGAGGTAAAATAAGCTTCATTTCAATGAGAAGAATAAGCTTAGAAGCCTTGTACCTTTCTATAAGGCGATAGTGTGCCCACAAACTTATTTTCCTGAGTGAGCAATTAGGAACCAGGAACCAAGAAGAGAGATTAGTGCACCAAACTTTCAACTGGGCTCCACAAGGCACTAGAAGAGTTGGAAGACCCAGGCCTGCATGACTGAGGACTATTGTAGGATATGTATGTATTAGTAATGAATCGAGTGTTATTATGTCTATGGTTTGCAACACATTACCTAACTCCGTTGCGCCAAGACTTTAGGATTAAGACTTGTTTCTAATAAACCATCAACACGGGAAATAGTGCTCCTTACTCACCCTGCCCATAAAGTATCTTATAAGGTGCAGTGACGGAGTATTACGCAAAATGTCGAGACTTTGTAGATGGCTGAGAGGAGTCCTTAGATTAATGAGATTTGGAGATGCCAGAACTGGCGCCCGCCAGGCTGCAACAGTGGATCTCAATGCATTAGTTCAGGCATCGGGTATGGCCAAACAAACAGGTGGGAATGATTCAGCAATTGGCAGGGGGAACAGCAAGCATATTTCCCCTAAAATTTGCATGTATGTGATGTCAGCAGAGGATTTTAGGCACTGGAAGTGACCTACTGAGGAGTGGGTAAGAATCAGCAAATTTTCCCATTGTGAGGCAGTAATGAATATTAAGCTATAAGCGAAAATAAACTGCAAAGTACAACAGATGGCCAATTTTCTTCAACCACTTGGAATGCCCTTGAGGTGAAGGATGCCTTTGATGGCCTGCGAAAAATAACCACAAAGACAGCGAACAGGCGGTTGTGTGGGATAAGTTCTTCACAGGAAGAGGAAAAGAGGAAACAGCAAAGGAATACATCCACAGGTGTCAGCGGGAGGCCCTCGAGTGTGCGTTTGAGTGCCCTAATTGCAGAGAGGATTTATGTGAATATTTGCAGACAGGTAAGATTGTGAGCGGCATACGGAATCGGAAGTTATAGCAGGACATTTTAGAAAACCTGGAAAACTACAATTCTGCGAGTGCAATCATGGTAAAGTGTGTGGCATTTGAGGAGGCAGTACGGGAATGCAGGGACCCCACACAGAGAGGGGAACGAAGAGAGTTCAAGGAGGCGGACATTGAGAGGGAGGAGGAATCGGCGTTGCCACTGGAAAAGGTAGCAGTTGTGAAAACATATTATTAGATAAAAAGGAAGGTGTTAAATTCAAGCTCCAAGGTAAGAGTGAAATGCGAGTATTGCGGGATTGCACACCCGAGGGGCCGCGCCAATTACCCTGCTAATGCTGCGGAATGTTTTCACTGCGGAAAAACAGGACACTTTGCCAATCATTATTATAGGAGCAAGAGTTGTGCGCTTAGCAAGGGCGCATTGGATGGTAAGAGTGGCACCATTGCTGCGAGCAAAATTGGAAGCGGATGAGAGGACATGCCAAAAATGAAGTTAGTGGATGGCAGGTCTGAGGCATCAAGTGTTGGCGCTGCGTCCTGCTCGCAACGGACCATGGAAGTTATGGTCTAGTGTGGTAAAAGTAATAAAAGTTGCATATGCAGACAGATTAACTGTGTGACTGGAACTGTCACACTTTGGCAATGGTGGGACTTCATCAAAGATTATCCCTTTAGTGCAGAGGTTGTTCTGCCATTGGGGTACCCCTGAGGAGATATCCACTGATGGGGGGATGAACGTAGCGAGTGCCAAGATGTTGGACTTTTATCAGCGATGGGGAGTACAATTGTGTATCTCATCAGCACAATACCCCTAATCGAACGGGCGAGCTGAGGTTATCAATTGCTTAGCTACAACCGTAGTTGGGAAAGCACAATGTTATAAGCACAGGGGCTCCAACAGGGAAAATAGCCCAGTGAGGAAAGGAAACAAGAAAAAATAAAATATTCTAAGAACAGAAACATTAAAATAAATATTTCCTATATAAAATATAAAAACTTTAACAAAACAAGAGGAAGAGAAATAAGATAGAATAGTGTACCCAAGTGTACCCTCAAGCAAGAGATCTCTAACCCAAGGCAGTGGAAGACCATGGTACAGAGGCTATGGCACTACCCAAGACTAGAGAACATTGGTTTGATTTTGGAGTGTCCTCCTGGAAGAGCTGCTTACCATAACTAAAGTCTCTCTTCTCCCCTTACCAAGAGGAAAGTAGCACTGACCAACTACATTTTTTGAAAATGCTCAAGTGTCCACTATAAAGTGAATCATAAGTCCTTAAAATAATCTGTACTCATGGGATTCTCTTCTTTACCGGTAGACCTACTATCTCCCTCAATTTCATACAGGTGTTTGTTATTTCATCTTTTTACTGTTCTCCAAATCAAGTATATTATCAAGGATGCTGAAATTTCTCTCTTCCAAGGTATGTTCCTTCATCATGCCAAGAAATTAAACTTGATTTTGGTTTAACTTTCAAAATCTGAAAACCATCTTTGACACTATTTGTTATACTTGGTTAAAAATATGGTAAGCCCTAAATATGAATGGTGGTGAATGATTAGCAACATACTTTATATCTGCTACTAGCCTCCTGGCTAGTACAGTGGTAATGTGTTTGCCTAGCATTCGCATGGCAGCAGATCGATCCCCGTCCAGGACCTCGAGGTTAAGCGGTTTACTGTAAAGGCCACAGCTGTGCTTGGACACCACAGTAAGGAGGGTTGGGCTTGCCCGGCTAACATTATGGTGATCATCTATTTCAATGAAACTAGAACTGAAACCAGACACGTTTAACCTTTAATCCTTAGAAGTAAATGGATGACTTCCCACTGGCTTTAAAGGAGTTTCCACTTGGTCCTAAAAGCATTAAAATAATTTTCTGTAAATATTTTTGCTGTGGTTAAGAGATGAACATACAAAATTTACTCTAAATACTAATGAAAACACTTGAAATTTGTTAACGTCCTCAGGTAATGAATGCTTTTATTATTATAATAAAAATAGTTCTTTATTTCAGTTAGTATACATTCATAGCATATCACAATGATGTATAACATATCAAAAAGATAAATTACATGAAATGTCATATTTATTCATTAACATGAAAAAAGTCAATGGACTTATTAACATAAATAACCAAACTGTTTAAGGAAAATGAAAGCACTATACCACAGTCTACACAGCATGGCAAAAAATAACCCCTTTCTAAACGAGATAACATTATTTTGATAGTTTGTTTCTTACTTTCATACTAAGAGGAGCCTGATACTAAATAATAACATGCGCTCACTCAAAATCAGTAGCATATGTAGATATGGTCTTAAAAATCATTGCCAATAATTCTGGATATAACATGTTACATAATTTTTCCCATTCTAAAACTCAAAGTTATTAAAAGAAGAAAATTACAGAACTATACTTTCCTCACAAATCATAAACATATTAGGTTTTATGTCTGCATACATTTAAAATCTTACGAGAAATTCAATCTATCTTTGATTATTAAATATAACACTTATAAATACTGTATACAAAAAAAAATTACATTTCGTAATCAAACTTTACATGAAATTTCTTCTCATAGGAAAATTTAATGTCAAATATTTCACCATACAAACAAGAAATAAAATTTCTGATAGGTAGTTTTTACCACTATATATAATTATCATAAAAATATTAACCTACTACATTTATTACACAAGTTTTTCCTTCAAATGCGCTCAAACATGATAATTTACGATTATTTATTCGAGTTCACCCTCAATATTTTTCAATTCGTACTGACAATATCTATGAAGAATTCCTGCAATAAAACAACAAATATAATTAAATCTGTATACAAAGGTGCAAAATTTGTAATCAAAATACCTTTAACTTAATATCAAAACAAATCCTATGATATTTCAATAACCACCTGTAAATTGTACTGGTTGTTAATAGATTAATAAAATATCAAAACAAAATATATCAAAGAATGCTCTCCTTTTATAAGCTATTTTATGACTTGACCAAACATATCCACTTTTAAATATGATAACATAATCTAAGTATTTAAAAGCTTGCCTTGCCATATTTCATACAAAGTGTACTGAATAACACTAATTTAATCATTCATCATTTTCATCACTGAGCTACCTGAAAATAGGATGAAAGAATGAACTCACATTCACAATTAATGAAGTTCATGGATGGGCAAACACTTTAAATTTCTTTAAAGCATACTCCAGATTTATTGTTGTTAAAGTCTATAGTATACAAATACAGTACCATACATTACCTTTGATGACTATGAAAAACATACAGAACTAATTTACCCACCTATACCTACAGCAGCAGAAACACACAATGCTATTTCTATTGACATTTTATAACACTTTCATAACTAATCACAATCACTCCTTAAAATTCTCAATAGTGATGCACGTTGATACAACAACGGTATCATGCAACTACCCGGTTAACTGATGTAAAAATTCCTTATTCGTCTACAAAGCTAAAAGGAAAAATAGCAATCTCTTTATTAAAGAGAAAAGAAATGAGACTACCCAACAACCAGTGGAAGACCCAGTATCTGCTGAATCAATATGCAACAAGGACCTGTTGCAAAACTAATATCGCTGGTTGAAATTGCTGCTCTGTTGAGCACTTGTGTAATTCATAATGCCCCCTTGTGGGACATGTGCAGGATGTTGCTGTAACAAAAAAATAAAAAGGAAACATAAGAAAATGTCAAGTACAATAGAGGAAAAATACATGCCAAACAGATTTAGTAATTGTAACCACTTTGACCTATATAGTTCTTTAGTGGCAATTTACAATAGAAATAACAAATCTTTAAAGTAATTTGTATTTTCCCAGCCATACAAACCCAAGTCCTTTAATCAGGGAGATTGTTTCAGCGTGACTTGAATTGGACATTAAAGTTTGATAAGAAGCATTTATCCCACTGGCGAGGGTGTGGGGTGAGGAGCCCGGCCCCTTTTCTAATAGAAAAGGCCTCACTTTTGACCTTTTGGCTCAGGACTAAGAGGGGTGGTTGAGGAGGAATGTTGGATTAAAGGACTTAGGTTTGTACGACTAGGAAAAATACAAAATATTTCAGAAATCTGCCATTTGTTCCTAAGCATCATACAAACCCTTGTCCTTTAAAAAGGGAAACTCACCGCTTTGAGGGTTGGCAATCCCCTGGAACCAAAGCTGGAAGGTTTAATTTTCTTCCCTGGAAGTGATCAACAATTGATCAATGAAGAAGCAAAGAGAGGACCACTGCCATCCCCTATCTGTCTTTCATATGGATGAAATACTGATAGAACCCAGGTTATACATGCATACATGTACTTGATCAAAACTAGAGATCAATTTTCCCCGAAGGAGATGTCAGTTGGAGTTGGAAGCAAATAAAATACCAAGTATGATGATCAATGGGTTGGTATAAGATCCATCATCCCCCGCTTGTTACAAGGGGATGGGAAGAGATAATTCTTTAAAATAAAAAAATAGCACTCTGAATAGAAACTTATATGTAGTAGGTTGGCCAGGGCACCAACTGCCTGTTGAGATACTACCCCTAGAGAGTTATGGGGTCCTTTGACTGGCAAGACAGTACTACACTGGATCCTTCTCTCTAGTTACGATTCTTTCCTTTGCCTACACATACACTGAATAGTCTAGCTTATTCTTTACAGATTCTCCTCTGTCTTCATACACCTGAAAACACTGAGATTACAAAACAATTCTTCTTCACCCAAGGGGTTAAATACTGCACTGTAATTGTTCAGTGGCTACTTTCCTCTTGGTAAGGGTAGAAGAGATTTTAGCTATGTTAAGTAACTCTTCTAGGAGAAGGACACTCCAAAATCAAACCATTGTTCTCTGGTCTTAGGTAGTGCCATAGCCTCTGTACCATGGTCTTCCACTGTCTTGGATTAGAGTTCTCTTGCTTGACAGTACACTCGGGCACACTATTTTATCTAATTTCTCTTCCAGCTGGGCTGGTTACAAAACTTGAGCTGCCACCACAGATACAAGCACAAAGGTGTCATGGGACTTGTGTGTAAGCTCCCAGAGGTGGTCTGTTTTTTCCAGACAATGGACTTCAGTACTTCGCCCAGTGACATGTTTCTCCTGAAGGCTAAGGTGGAGCCACACACCTGACCTCCTGAGTCCTGTTTCTAGGTGGCATCTCAACATTTTCATCAACTGAGGTGTGAGCTTTACAGATCATCTCATGAAGCCTGAAAGAGACCATCCTACTTGTCACCTCTTTCTTAGACCTACCAGTATCAATGAAAAGTCTCTGACACTCAGGCCTGAGGTGTTGGGTCCTTTTCAGATAACAATGCATAGCCCCTATCAAAATCACCACTCAACGCTTCTCGAAGGGAGGGGATGGAGAAGGATTTGAACCTCTGGTCATGTGTCACCGAGTTCTATGTCTTGTCCACAAAGTCTGGCACAAAACTGAAGGAGACCTCCTTCCCTCCCTTGGCGTGGGTGACTACATAAGAGAGACCATGCAACTCGCTAACTCTCCTCGCCAATGCTAAAGCTTGCAGAAAGACAGTCTTAAGAGTCAGATACTTGTCTAACGACCTTTTCAAAGGCTTGAACAGGGTATGCTTACAAGTCTTGAGGACTAGGGTAATGTCCCACTCTTGGGGCTTGAGATCTCGTGGTGGGGAAGACTGCTTGAAGCTCCTCATGAGCATAGAAAACTACTAGGAAGCAGAGATGTCCATATCTTTCTGTCGAAAGACCATACTCAAGGAGCTTCTATAGGCGAAGGATGACGAGGAAACCCATGATCTGTGCTAAAGTTGTTCCAGCCAGAGAAATATCCATTCTGCGACACAAACCGCAGAAGATGGCTAACTTACCGGTAGACAACTATAGAGGACCTCCGAAGATACCCAGAAATCTGTGTAGTGCCTCTCGAAATGCCCTTGTCCGGAGAAGATGCTGGATAATCTCCACCCATGAAGAGCCAAGTTTGGTAATACCAATGCAGGTGTGGCTGACTGAGAAATGAAGGTAAGAAGAGCAAGCAGATTGGGATACTTCTTGTCATGAGACCACATGGGAGCCACCAAGGTCATCCTGTGTCCTGGAGTAATTATCACTGTTGACTACTAGCTAGATCAGGCTGAACGGTGGAAAGGATTAATGTCCAGGTGATCCCATGAGTGTTGAAAAGCATCTATGAACACTGCACATGGGTCCTGAATGGGTGAGCAGAACAAGAGGAGCTTACTGTTCAGCCATGTGGCAAACAAGTCGATCCCTGGGGAGCCCCAAAGTACAAGAAACTACTCTGCTACCAGTGGAAATAAGAGACCACTCTGCTCCTACAACATGGGTGACCGAGTGTGTCTGCTAGTACATTCCTGCCTGGAATGTACCTTGCTGAACACTCCACTGTGAAATGTCACTCAGATGTGCATCTGCTTTGTCAGCTCACAAAGAGGGTGTGAGACTGAGCCCCCTAGCTTGTTGACAAAGGCTATTACGTTGGGGTTGTTGTTCATCAACAATACTAAATGCCTCCTCAAACATCTTTGGAATGCTTGCAACTCTAGGAAGGCTGCTTGTATCTTGAGGACATTGATGTGCAGATGACTGTCCTCTTCAGTTCACACTCCCTTGATGACCAGGTCATCTAAGTGTGCTCCCCATTCCTTTTTTGATGCATCCAAGAACAGTTGCCAGTCCAGAGTAGGAGAGTCCAGAGGGACTTGCCTGGAGAGACTCTTCTCGTCGAGCCACCAGAATGGAACGGGGATACCTATTGGCTGACAAGTGATCTTTCAGACACCATTGAAGGGGTCTCAGGTGGAGGCACCAGTGGGCAACGAGGAGAGGTGACCGAAAAGACTTTTATGAATGGTCACACAACCTCCTTGACCCTACTGATGCAATCTTCTGTTGGAAAGACTCTCACTGCTTCTGTCTCTATCAGCATACCCAGGTATTTCAACCTCTGCTTAGGTATGAGATTTGATTTCTCCCAGTTTACCATAATCCCAAGATCACAGCAAACCATGTGAAACCAATCTTGATCTTGAAGCACTTGCCTCTATGAGATGGTCAGGATCAACTTATCATTGAGATACATCAGTAGACATATCCCTTGCTAGTGGGTTCACGCGGCTACCAAGGTGAACAACTGAGGAGCCATCAACAGTCTGAAATTCGAGTCTTGAACTGGTACACCGTACCATAAAGGGAGAAGCGGAGGTACTTTCGAGAGGACTGATGAACAGGCACTAAAACGTATTGTACGTATCCTTCAGGTCTACTGAAAACATAAAGTCTCCCTCTCTGATGGAAGACAGCACAGATTGTACCGTTTCCAGCCTGAACTTTGACGAACAAACTTGTTCAGAGGAGAGGTCAATGACCAGTTTCAAGGCCCTGGTCGCCTTGTCCACTAGGAAGAGCAGACCACAGAGGCCAGACGACTTATTTCAAAGTAATTCGAGCACTTTCTTCTCCAATATCCCTTTCATCTTTGCCGGAAGGCCAGGCTTTTCATGGATGTTGGATGTTCCATCGGGAACTCAATTGGAGCTAATTAGTAGTCATGGAAGGGTAGAAAGTAACTAGCATGAAGACACCCACTACACCAGACTTGGTCCCGTGTCTGCCAAGTCGCCCAATGACGAGACTACCATTCTACAACTCTCGGCAGCGGTAGAGCAGAAACTCTGGCATCAGCGTTTTCCTCTCCCTCCCCTCTTCCCACCGCCACCCTTTTTAAATTAAGCAGGCTGGGGTGCTCAAAAAGGCTGTGTAAGCACAGTAAGAGGTTGTGGGAGCTGTGGGCTGAGGTATCTGAGCAGAGGCAGGGCCCTTTCTTGATCCCAATCCTGCAGGCTTGGCTGCACCCTAAGGTTTGGATGCCACCCCTTTGAATGGCGGGGCCCTTGAAAGAGACAACTCGGCGGATCAGAGTCCTGCAAAGCATTCCTCCATGATTCCACCGCCACCTGCACACTACAGTACTCTCTGGCAGGTGAGATGTGGCTCCTCACACCGACAATTGTTCCTCAACACCACCTCCAGGGTAACTTGTTTTGAAAAGCTGGATACCACAGTCTCTCGCCATTCGAAACACAGTAAGTCCACAGGTTTGGTGTCTGCAAAGTAAGGAAGGTGACCACCTTCCCACCTGACAGCACAAGGCTCTTGTACTTATAAGAGACCCAACCCTCTTTAGAGCACATGGCCAGGCCAACCAGCAGAGGTGCAGACACAGCGTTCTCCGGTGTGTAGAGCCTTCGCTGCCTAGAGTTGGGTTGGCAGGATCTTGCTGGACCTACTGGAATGGAGTGAATTCTCAGTCATAGAGATCTTATTATTGACCCGGTTTAGAGCCAGGTCAATGAGATCCGACCAAGGCAACTCCAACAAGGGCTTTGATTCTTCAGGGGCAATAAAGTGCCAATCAATGACTGAAGTCCTCCATAAAGAACGTGCCATGGTCACTTCCTCCAGGCTGTTACACTCACAAATGAGCGCAAGGACCTTCATTAAGGAACTCTCCGACATCCTGTCTCCGAGCACTCCCATCCCAAGCCACGTCCGAGGGTGAGGTAGCAGGTTCTGGAGAGAGAACTCCCCTGCCCAGATAAGACCATCTGTACCCAGAACAGGAACGGGAATGTAATTGGGGGCTAACGAAGGCCCTATCCAGCCAACAGCAGCAGGAGGAGGCCTCCAGGCATAGGACCAAGCAGAACCAGGAGAAGTACCAGCTACAGTACTTCTACAGCAGGTAGGAATAAAGGAACAATCACAGTCTTGTGCTATAAGGCACAGTTAACAAAGCCCTATGCCCCACTCTCAACCTACCAAAGCATGCATGTGGTTGAGCATGGCCTAAGATGGTGCCATCCTCTCTATCTAACCAAGGGACAACCAAGCAGTAGATGGAGGAGTGGGCATCGAGTGTCCTGGAATGAAGGGAGATGAATGATGCCACAACCTCCATCAACCTTGGAACATTAAGTGTACAGTGCCATACACCTTTGTTCTGGCCAACAACAGGGGGTCATGGCTCTGAGGGAACCAAATGGGTGCTGTCCAACTCTCTTGAAAGAGGTGGTGTCACAGGAAACCCCATCCCTGCGACTACCATGGCCATCCTGGACTTCTTTGAGGTCTTCCTCTTCATTTGAGAGGAAAAGTAAGAATTTGAGTCTTAGGACAGCAGGTAAGAGGATGAGGAAGAACAGCACTCACACTTCTTTCTCTTCCTGGCTCTGCAAGCAGAGCGGTTGAGGTCTGAGCAACCATTGACGACGATGCTCCTCCGACGGGAAAAACCACACAGATTGCTCCAACAGGAGCCATAACACTGGGGCACATTGTCACAGGCGAGGGGAGGACACACCTGCAATGAATATGGCTGGAGGCATAACCCCTCACACTGAGGGCATAGAAACGGGCCCCGGACCCTCAGCCACAAGAGTTGGGGCAACGGACACAGAAAGGGGTGGAAATCACTGGCAACAGGTCAGGGATTGGGGTAACACAAAAGACAAGGGCAACACACCTATTTTCCTCCTTACCTTTATGTACTGCAGGAGGGGCCAAGGCTCCTGACTCCGGCAACTTACATGCTGGACCAGACTCGCCAACCTTTGATTTTCAAGGGAGGAACCACCATGACCTACACCACTAGGGACATTTACAACACAGTTAAATGCATAGGGAGTACTGGGAGAGAGGAAGCCGTAGCTATCACCTCCCTCAACAAATTCATGGAGGGCCTACCTGCAAGACTTGAAGAAGACTAAGACTTCCTTAGGTCATACTTGTCGTCAGCACTCTGCACGGTCACAGGGAAGTGTCTTCAACCTCTGAAGGGGAGTGGCGAACACTAGGGGGTTCCTCACGCACCAGTGAAACCCGTAAAGCCAGCCAAAGTAGATCCAAGTTCTCCTGAAAACTGCAGTGTACTCCCTGGGGAACAATCAAGGAGAATATGCATAGGCATAGCAGTAGCTGTCACACCCCCAAAAGGAGACAGAAGCATTGGAAGACTTCACCAGTCGTCTTAGGCGTTGCTCAGTCCGAACCCGTCAAAAACTACCTGCTTCTTCCCCTACAGGGCGTACGACCTACACTGGGAACATGGGGATGCCTGCGAAGTCATGCCTCCAGCAAGAAACAGAGAGGGAGCGTGGATAAATAGCTGGTTTTCCTATGAACCGGTTGCAGTATTCAACCTTCCTCCAGGCAAACATGAACTTCTTGCTTTCATTCCATTATCAATGACCATTCACTTCCTAAAAAGGGAAATAAAATTACTGAGTTTAGTAAAGAGTTGTTTATATATGGGTATGGGTACATGACAGAGGCCAAAACAAAAGTGAGGGCTTTCCTACTGGAAAGGGGTGGGGATCTTCACCCTGCACCCTCGCCAATTGGATAACTGATCGTTATCCAACTGTAATGATGGATTCAAGCTTGCGATGAAACAATCTCCCTAACTGAAGGACAAGGGTTTGTATGATGCATAGGAATAAATGCATATGCATAAAACATTTTTATGATGGCAATACACCATTTCTTGAAGGAAAGATAAGGTAACGAGATTAAAATTTTCCAGTATACTCCATTACTACTACTAATACCTCTTCAGTAAAGGCAGATGGTACCACCATTGCTTTGATGTAACACTTATTTTGAAAAACTACTAAATGGGGAGGAGGGTGGGGACTTCAATAAATATTGGGTATTTGTTTTATTTGAATGCAACTACCTGATATTCATTTGATCGATGCTATATTTAATGGCAAGGAGTGATAGTGGTAATACATACAAGAAATCTTATTAAATGCCTACAATAAACAAGAAATAAATCCATTAATCCAACCTTATGGCTTCTCTTGAAAGGCATTATTGAATATAGGAAGTATGTGATACATATACACAAGTCTATGATGGTAAGGTTCCTAAAGAGGAAATAATATGAACACAGAAATGACTAGTTTAAATAAACTGAAACGATGCAAGAGTATTGTACTACTTAATAACAACTAGGCATCCTTACTCTTCCAAAAAACTAAACATTAATGAAGGATAAAACTGGGCTACTATTATCCAAACTTAAAACATCTCCCGCTGCAATGACTAAAGTATTATTCCAAACTCAATCAAGCATGTCGCATAATTACTGGTGCCAAAAGACCAACACCCCTTCCAGTACTCTATAGACAGGCATTACACCATCAAACATTCACTGAACAGCCCATTCAAAGACTAAAAAATATAAACAAGAGAATGATGATAGGCATCTGCTCTATGATCACTAGGTGGTTAGACAAAGACTGAAATCCCAAAAGAGCTTCATGACCACCACTAGCCTCGACCCCATAGAGTCAGCAACTTACCGCCTAGAACGCTGGAGAGAAACACACCACTGGCCACCAGGTGAGGCCATCAAAAGCCCACACGAGTCTCTTCTCCAGGGCTTGTAGTGGCCTACGTGGTAATGTCCCTGACTGGGGATTGCCAGACTGGGGTTCAAGTCCCACTTAAACTGGTTAGTTCCTTTGGTTGCTACAACCTCACCATCCTTGCAAGCTAAGGATGGGAGGTTTAGGGGAGCCTATAGGACTATCTGCTGAATCAACAGTAGCCATTGCCTGGCCCTCCTTGGTCCTAGCTTGGGTGGAGAAGGCTTGGGTGCTGATCATATGTTTATAAGGTCAGCCTCTAGGGCATTGTCACTGTCCCTTGCCTCTGCCCTTCATGAGCAAACCTCTGTGGAAAGGGTTGGGTTACTCTTAACTGAACATGAGCTAGAGTTGGAAGGACTAGAGACAATCTTCCTTTGTGGGGTCTTGACCCCTCTGCTTAGTGCCGTTTGCTGACAGAGGGTCGAAGCAGAAAGTGTCGAAGGGCGGAGTGTTGAAGGATAAAGTGTCAAATGGACAGAGTATTTAATTGACAAACTGTTGAAAGGACAAAATGTCAAAATGACAAAATGTCGAAACGCTAATATGCCGAAAGGACAGTGTCAAAATCACAAATTCAAAGAAAAACCATGAATGTGCAGGAGAATAAAATATTCAGTTGTCGAATAATATGAATTAGTTATTATCAATTACCAAGTAAATGTTAAAAAATATCAAAAATTTTAAGTAATTTTTATTTTTCCTAACATACTTACCGAGAACTACTTTCTTAGGAGTTACCTGTAATCTCCTCTCTACCGACCAGAGTTTTGTGTAGTATACCCTAAACCCGTTTTCTATGGAGGGCTAACCCGGGAGTATGAGAACGTGCCCCGAGGGTAGCCTTTGCGCTAGGTCGAGGTCCGCTTGGGTCGTGAGCGCCAGTAAGTTCCTCGGATGTTGCAAAAATTGTTGCAAAAATTCTTGCAAGGGCAGAGAGGCACTCGGGGAAGGTAGGGAGGGCCATTACCCGAAAGTAGTTCTCGGTAAGTATGTTAGGAAAAATAAAAATTACTTAAAATTTTTGATTTGTTCCAACACGAATACTTACCTCGAACTACTTTCTTAGGAGACTTACACTTTAGGAGGTGGGAGTGCCTTCCTGACCCTCAGACCCAGCGAGCGGATGCCAAGAGGCCTAGGTATAAAAAACATACTGGGAAAACGGACGATAGGGTAACTACACAAAGAGCTCACGTTAGTGTCTAAGTACTCACCCTTTGAAAAACTTCTGATGTTGAGTCCAGTAATGCAGTTGCAGAGACGTGTTATCCAATGGTTACAATAGGGTTATCTCTGATAGGGATAGGAAACGGGGATTAGGGTGAAAGGGAACGAACCTGTGTCTCCTGATTTGGCTATCCACGATTGAGCCTGGGGCTTTACCGTTAAATCACTTGGAGCGCGGAGATGACTGTTCCAATGGAGAACCCGTCTAAGGACCTCATTGAGTAGTCCTTGAGGTAATGGGCAGTAAAGGTTGACTGGTTCGACCAGGTACCCGCACGAAGGATCTGACCCACTGCCATGTTTTTCTCAAAGGCTAAGGAAGTGCTCAGACCTCTGATGTCATGGGGTTTGGGAGTGCCTGGTAAGGCCAGTCCCTCCTCCTTGTAGGCCCTGGCAATAACTTGTCTCAACCAGAAGGAAATGGTATTCTTCGATACCTGTTTCTCAGTAACACCTGTGGAGACGAAAAGGCTCTTGATGCCTGGCCGGAGATGTGCAGTCCTTTCAAGGTATTTTCTAATGGCACGGACAGGGCATAACCTCAAATCCTCAGGATTCCCCGTCCTAGGAATAGCTGGCAGAGAGAAACCTTCGAATTTTGGGTCCCAGACAGCTGGGTTCTGGGTTTTTACCACAAACGAAGGAACGAACTTGAAAGAGATCTCTTTCCACCCCTTCGAATGAGAGACGTCATAAGACAGCCCATGGATCTCCCCTACTCTTTTCGCAGAAGCCAAGGCTAGTAAAAAGACTGTCTTGAGAGTGAGATCCCTGTCTACGATATCCTTCATTGGCTCGAAGGGGGGGCCACTTTAACATCTTCAGGACCCTAGCTAAGTCCCACTGAGGCACCCTAACTGCTCAAAACTCCTGACAAGCATAGAGATGTGTCTAGAGGAACCCAGGTCAATGCCCTTCAGAAGGAAGACTTGACCCAAGGCAGCTCGCACTCCTTTTATAGCTGGGATTGACATCCCTATTTCGTCCCTGAGATATACCAGAAAGTCGGCTATGTCTGGGACCGAGGCTTTGAGGGGCTTTATGCGCCTCGAAGCGCACCACTTCGTGAAAGAGGCCCACTTCGCTTGGTAGACCGCTGCCGACGACCTTCTCAGGTATAGCGACATCCTCTTAGCTGTTGCTGTTGAATATCCTTCCTTCTTCAGGAGCCGCTTGATAGTCTCCAGGCGTGAAGGCGTAGAGACTGTGGGTTGTCGTGAAACCTGAGAAAGTGCGGCTGTTGTAGAAGATCTGACCTGTCGGGGAGTGGCCACGGAGGATGACTCGCCAGGTCTTTTAGGTCTGCGAACCACTCTCTCTCCGGCCACCAGGGCGCTACCAAAGTCATCTTTAAGTTTCGGGCAGTCCTTACCCTGTTGAGTACTTGCCTGATCAACGTGAAGGGGGGAAAAGCATACACGTCTAGGTTGTCCCACTTGTGCTGAAAGGCATCCTCCAAGGCTGCCCTTGGGTCTGGGACAGGAGAACAATACACGGGAAGTTGCGCGTTCAGTTTGGTTGCAAAGAGGTCCATCAACGGGGAACCCCAACGTTGAATGATGAGCTTGGCTACTTCTGGAAGGAGGGACCATTCTGTCCCTACTATTTGACCCATCCTGCTGAGACCGTCGGCTAGAACGTTCTTTTCCCCGGGGATGAACCTTGCCAATAACACAACCTGGTTCGTTTCTGCCCAATCTAGGATCTCTAGGGCGAGATCGCACAATTCCCTTGATTTCAAGCCTCCTTGCTTCTTTATGTACGCTACCACTGTGGCGTTGTCGCACATCAACGCCACAGTGTTTCCCCTTAGTAGATCGACGAAGTGCAGGCAAGCTTTCTGGACTGCCTTCAACTCTAGGACATTGATGTGTAGGTCCTTCTCCCCGTCCATCCAGGTTCCTCTCGCCGTCCCGTTGAGGAGATGGGCTCCCCATCCCTGGTTGGAGGCGTCTGTGAATAGAAGTAACTCGGGAGGGTCGTTCGCGAAGGGCATCCCCTTGAGCGAGTTCGACCGGCAATGCCACCATTCCAGGGAGGGTATTGTGTTTGGTAGGACTGGGATTAATTTCTGGTGCGAGTCCAGTTGGCACCAGAAGTTCTTCAGGTTCCATTGGACGGCTCTGAGTCTGAGTCTCCCCTGGGGAACCAGTTTTTCCAACGACACCAGATGACCTATTAGTCTTTACCAGTCCTTCGCCCTCCTGGGTTGCCCCGATAGGAACGGACGAAGGATCTTCATCAGATTGCTTATCCTCTCCTCCGACGGAAAAGCTTTCACTAGTAGGGAATCCAGTGTCATCCCCAAATAGGTCATTCTGGTGGAGGGAGATAGGTTCGATTTTTCTGGGTTGATCATGATACCCAGACCCTTGCAATTCTGGAGAAGTTTCATACCTTGCTCCTTCAAAACGTCCTTCGAGGAGGAAAGAAGCAACCAGTCGTCCAGGTACCGGATGAGGCGAATGCCTCGCTCGTGAGCCCACACCGAGACTGTCGTGAAGACTCTCGTGAATACCTGGGGAGCTGTCGACAATCCGAAGCAAAGGGTCTTGAATTGCAGGATCTGGGTACCCCATTTCACCTGGAGAAACTTCCGACTCGAGGGGTGGACCGGAATTTGGAAGTAAGCGTCCTTGAGGTCTATGGTCATCATATAGTCTTTCTCCCTCAAGGACAGCAGGACCGACTTCGGAGTGTCCATTTTGAACTCTGTCTTTCTTATAAACTTGAGAGCCGACAGATCTAACACCGGTCTCCACCCCCCCCCCCCCCCCCCCCCCCCGTCGCCTTTTCGACCAGGATCAGGCGGCTGTAGAAACCTGGCCCTGGGTGTAGGATCTCCTCCATGGCGCCCTTCTCCAACATGGTGGACACCTCCTCTTGAAGGGCAGCCCTCTTCAACGGGTCCTTGGGTACCAACCACTCCGACAGGCTGGCTGGAATTAGAGGGGGAGGTTCTGCTAAGAACGGTAACCTGTAGCCCTCCTTCAGTACGGACACTGTCCAGGGCTCTGCTCCGTGAGCCTTCCATGCTTGCCAATGTAGTCTGAGGCATCCCCCAACCTGAGGCTTGGGCAGGAGTAGGGGGCCTCCCACTCTATCTCCTCCTGGAGGAGCGGCCTGAACGACCTCTCCTGGAGGCAGAATAACCTGTCCTAAACGAGGCCGACGCTGCTGGGGCTAATCTACAGGGGGGCTGAGGTGCTGAGGCCCAAGAGGAAGAAGAGGCTTCTCTCCTCGTCAGGCTAGGGGGGGCCTGAGGAGCCGAGGAACCGTCTGAGGCTGACCTCTTGTAGGGGGGCCTCCTTACCGGTGGAGGCCTGGGCGCGTTTACTTCTTTTCTCTTAGCCACCTTCTCCATGATCTCCTCTAACTCCTTCAAGGGGAACAAGGAGTCACCCCACACAGGAAGGCTCCTCATGGCCCTCGCCTCTCTGTCTGGGACCTTCCGGGAAAGCTTCGCCAGGATGGTGTCCCTTTTGCGAAGCACCCAATTCGCTGACAGGGCGAGGGACTGGTAGGTGAGGAACTTAAGGGTCTTGCCCCCGGAGATGATAAGCTCCCTCAGGAGGCTTTGCTGTTCTGGGTCTGTCAGGTCATATGTTGCTTGCACACCTACTAGTGTGGAAGCCCACCAGTCTAACCAAGAGGAGACGTGAACTAGGTCCTTAGACATCTCCTCCATCATCGCAGCCTCCGATTGTGAAAAACCAATCGGGGCTGAAGAGGCTCTGTCCTCTGAGGCGCCCTGTCCCAGAATGTCGAGAGCAGGTTCCACTTTGCAGGCTCCCGGTCGTTGTCCCTCTGGCACATAGACCCTGCTCTGTGTTTTGAGCCCTTGGAGCAACTTCGAAGAGCTCTGCGTCTTGGGAGCTTCGGCATTGTCTGCTACCACTCTATCAACGTGCTCTCGGCCCAGGATGAGATCTCGGGCCACAGGAAGTGCCAGGGAGGATTTTTGTTGGACAGGCGCTTGCATCAACCGGGTAAGGCTGGACCTCCAGTAGTCCTCATCGGTAGCAACTGGCTCTTCAATCCTGTGATGTCTCCTGATCAGGCTTATAACTTTTCGACAGGCCAAGTCCTCGGTCGGGGAACCTTCCCTACCGTCGGCCAAACCCTCGACCTGGTCACCGGGCACTCCCACCGGGCGCCTTGGTTCTGACACTACAGGCACTCCCCTGCGGAGGTACTGGTCTTCCCCGGCGGAGACCTCCGTACCAGGTACAGGGGTTAGGACTGGCATCGCCGAGCCGGCGAGGACTATCGTCCGCTCATGCTCTCTGGGGGACGAGGACGCGGATCCCGTGGGCTGACCCGACAGCGGGAACCGTTCCTTAAAGTCCGAGGGCCGCACCAGCTGGGCTGATTCGGCCAGGCTGCCCGTAAGGAAGAACGGTTCCCCCCGCTGGGCGGGGTGAACCGGAGGCTTCGGGGTCTTACGCCTGCCTGCAGAGGCCTTCTCGCATTTCTCCCTGCGATTGTCATACCTACGTCTGGAGGATGGTCTCCGTGGCGAGAAATCCCTGGACCGCCGGTCTGGGGAACACTGTAACTATGACTTACGGGGAATGAATACCCAATCACCATCGGGGGACCTACTCCTCCTGTGTTTCCTCTGTGGAGAGCGGGACCGTCTCCTGCTGAACCTCGAACGGGATCTTGAGCGGGAACGCCTGCTCCTGGACCTCTCCCTCCGGCGCCGATGTCTCCTCCTGGCTTCTTCTTCCGAAGAGAATGACTCCCCACCATCCGAAGAGCCCGACGACACCGTACCACCCGCACGGCGGGCAGAAGCGGGGGCCGCGGAGGGCTTCGCGACTCGTTGCGTACCCGAGGTAGAGGGTTGCAGGAAGGTTTCTGGAACCGCCGTCAGAGGAGCTGGGAACGAGGGTTGGCGCCCAACACTAGGGAACCAGGAATCCAGGCGCTCTTCCATCCGCATAGGGGACCTACCTGGCGTTTTAGGGAGCTTCCACCCGAAGGTATCACTTACTGTGGAGTCTAACTTACCCTGGGTGTCGCCACCTGCCGAAGAACCTGAAACACAGGCCCACGAAGGGGGCGAAGACACAGGAACAACATTACTACACCATAAGGGGTCATCGGAGGAAACGTGCCCCCCAAGCACAAGGGCCGAGTCTCCAGAACCCCCCGACACAGCACTACCAGGCTCCCCACTAGCCCGAGAAGGCCCCGCAACTCCCACTTCATACACACCAGACTCCTGGGGAAGAACCCCCGGCTCTTTCCCCGCAACGGACTTACCTCGTCCCCTACTCTGGGTAGGGGAAGGAGAGACAGAAGCCCCGTCGGACCGTCCACTGGGTGACGGTAGCGGCGAAGAGACGCTAGATTTTCTGGGCGAACGTTTCGACGACTTCTTTTTCTTCGTGCCGTATCGCACCCACTGAATCTCATTCCAACCAACACACTCAAAGCACGTATCTGAAGGAGAGCAAATCTTGCCCCTACAGGAAGAGCAATGGGAGTGAGGATCCACTTCAGGTTTGGAGAGGAACGCTCCACACGATTTTCCGGCTCTAGGCCCAGGACAACGGCGGATTTGCTCCATAGCGCACAACCACAAGACACAGGAACGCAGGGAATCAAAGGGATACACTTGGGAAGCACAAGGAAGGGTAGTGAACGCACAGGAACACAAGGGATAAGCACAAAGTTACCACGCGGTAAACACGCGGGACACACGAGGCGGACACAAAGGGTCGAGAGAGACGAGAGCGACGTGGTATCACGTCGCGACCATAGAACTTACTGGCGCTCACGACCCAAGCGGACCTCGACCTAGCGCAAAGACTACCCTCGGGGCACGTTCTCTTACTCCCGGGTTAGCCCTCCATAGAAAACGGGTTTTGGGTATACTACACAAAACTCTGATCGGTAGAGAGGAGATTACAGGTAACTCCTAAGAAAGTAGTTCGAGGTAAGTATTCGTGTTGGAACAAAAACTAGTTAAGTATCTTGTTAGCTAGATAGTATAGAGTTGTTATCGGCTTAAACTAGTTATCATATTAACTAGTAAACTATTTAGTTATCTATCTAACATTGTTTACATTGATATATCTTTTACATATCCCTTCTGCTACAGCTCACTAGCCCGTTAATTTCCTTTGAGATTTAAACGTTTCAATTCAATTTTACATTCTACCAAATCCTTCAAAACATAAATTAAAGACAAATTATTTTAAGGAAAATACAATAAGGCTGAGATGGAACAAAAAATGCAATCTTGAACCAAATACTATAAACTATTTTTGATACATACAACTAATTTAGTTTTGAAAACTGAAATAGCATACTAGATTTTTAACAAGTCGATAACTCGACTAGATACTATCTAGCTAACTAGAATGTTTCCTAGTTTATTTGATAATGTTTACTGGTTAATTTGATAACTATTTTAAGTTATTAGACAATTGGATACTCCAGTCTCTCTCACACACACTCTTTTTCTTGCTCTTACTTAGACTTTGTCATTTTGACAAATTGTCTGTTCAATACACTGTAAATATGACACATTGTCCTTTCGACACTTCGTCAGTTCGATACTCTGTCCTAATACTGCTTAGTGCCCATATAGGCATACCATCCAGACAATGGACCACATACTGTACTTCATGGGTGTGAACAGGGGACAATCTTTACAGATTTGGACCTTACAAGCGTAATCAGGCAGCTATGCAGTGGATACAATGTTGCCGCGATAAGATATGATGATGACTTACAACATCTCCAGCTGTAATGATCATGAACTAAATGTACACATTTCAAGTAAAATGATTAAAACACAGCAATATGTACATCTCCATTGAACTGTTCATGTATATTTATCAAGGCAAGGATTTTTTAAGAAATTTAATGAAGCGGTAAACCAACTAATGCCATGGGCTCTGGCATTAAAAAATGGGAAGCACTGCCATATACTGCCCAATGTGCCTCTTTAATAAATTTTCGGCAAATAAAAAAGACAATGCAGTTTGGGACACAGGAATTCCACAAAAAAAAAAAAAAAACACACCTGACATTACATTGCGAAGGCTTGGATCATTTAAAGTTTATCTTAAAGCCTCAAGTGGACAAAGAATAACCTTGGAAGGATCACCCAACCCCAAAAGGTCTCAAATTGTGTGAAGATAAAGGTCTGGGCAGTCCCTTGACCTTGAAATACTGATACTTATTAGCTCTGAATTCAAGAAAGGAAAGTACTGCAATGTCAGAGGTAAGGCTTACATGACTTTTAAATTCACTCTCACTTTTGGCTGAGCCTTAGAAAGAAACAGGATTTTAACAGACAATTCCTTGAAATCAATATAATCAATAAACTTTACGTAGATTAAACAATAATATTCTAACTACAGTACATCTTAATTCAAGAAATTAGTTTGGATTTAGGAGGATTCTAAATAATTTAATGAACGAAAGCCTGTTACATCATTAGCCATGGGTCCCAAGAAAGTCGCTGATGTCAAGGGAAAGAAGAGGATGATGCTTTCCAAGGTGATGAAGATGGAAATAATCAAGAAATACGAGGCTGGCATGCAGTTAAGTGTGCTCGCGAAGGAATATGGCCGAAATCCATCTACGATAGGAACAATCCTGAAGCAGAGGGAAGCTATCAAAGAAGCAACACCTTCTAAGGGCGTGACTGTTTTCTCCAGCAAGAGGAGCCATGTCCAAGGTGAGATGGAAAGACTGCTGCTTGTCTGGATAAAGGACAAGGAAATGGCTGGAGACACTATCACCGAAGCGATAATCTGCCAGAAAGCTAGTGCCATTTTCAGTGATCTCGTGCTTGCTCAGGCCGAAACCGACGCAGGAGAAGGAACATCGAAGCAGGAACCCCCAGAGTTCAAGGCTTTTTGTGGGTGGTTTGAAAAATTTAAGAGACGCTCAGGGATTCCTTTGGTGGTGCGTCATGGGAGGCTGCAAGCTCCGACACGTAAGTGGCCTTAAGCCGTTCAACGAGTTGACTGTCCGGGAAGGTTACAGTCCCCAGTAAGTCTTCAATTACGAGGAGACTGGGCTTTTTTGGAAAAAGAAAAAAGCCTCGTCGAACGTACATCACGGCAGGAGAAAAGAGGCAACCTGGGCATAAGCCTATGAAGGACAGGCTTACCCTTGCACTCAGAGCAAATGCCAGTGGGGATTGCAAGGTGAAACCCCAGCTGGTGTATCACTACGATACTCCTCGAGCATTCTAGACCCACAAAATCACTAAGGAAAATCTAAACGTGATGTGGAGGGCTAATGGAAAAACCTTGGTAACAAGATCATTGTTCATCGAGTGGATAAATATTTGTTTTGGCCCGACTGTGAAAAAGTATTTGGAAGAGAAGTGCCTCCCTATGAAATGCCTGCTGGTGCTGGACAATGCCCCTGCTCACCCTCCTGCTCTCGATGAAGATATTGTAGCAGAATATTCCTTCATCAAGGTTCTCTACCTTCCACCGAACACCACCACCATTCCTTCAACCCATGGACCAGCAAGTGATTTCAAACTTCAAGAAGTTTCAAACGAAATATCTCTTTAAGAGATGTTTCAAAATCAATGAGAGCACAACCCTCACCCTTCGTCAATTTTGGAAGGAGCATTTTGGTATTGTCATATGCCTAAAAATCATCAATCAAGCTTGGCAGGAGGTTTCGAGGCACACCTTAAACTCTGCTTGGAAGAAGCTGTGGTGTGATGCCGTCTCTGCACGAGATTTTGAGGGCTTCCACGCAGAACAAGCTGAAGACGATTCAGAAAATGTTGACGATCCTGAACCTGTTGCTCAATCCGAAGTTGCTGAGATCGTTACTCTCGGGAAGTCCATGGGTCTGCAAGTTGATGAGGCCGACATTGATGAGCTTATCGAGGAGTACCAAGAGGAACTTACGACGGAAGACCTAAAGGACTTGGAGGCCACGAGAGCGAATGTTGTTCAGGAAGAGTACAGCAGGGGGGGGGAGGAGGATGACCCACTGACAACGGCAGAAATTAAGGAGGGTCTAGATGGCTAGTTTAAAATGGTGGCTCTTGTAGAAAACACACACCCAGAAAAAATTCTCACATGTCATGCACTTGAGTACAGTAATGAAGTTTGCCCAAGTCATTTCAGGAAAACTTTAAGTAGTAGGCAGAAACAAGCTTCATTGAACGATTACTTTAGAAAGAGGCCTTCAGTAGAAGTATACCAAGCGCCAGCTTAGAAGTGAAAGAAAAGTGGCAGTGGTGAAGAAAATACATAGTGTAATTAAATTTATAAAATACAAAACAAAGTTAAAAAAAAAAAAGGAAAAAAAAAGGAAAAAAAAAAAGATAATTTTATTGTAAGTTTATCGTAAATTTAAGTGTTAATATTTCCTGCTATTTGTAAATGTTTCTTAAAATTAAGTGTTAATGTTTTCTGTCATTTATAAATCTGTTTTGTAAAGTTAAGTGTAAACGTTTTCCGCCGTTTTCATCCTCCTCTACTTTGCTCTCAGACATCGCCTCACACCAAAGGTAAGGTTCCATATTTTTGTTACTGTATTTTTACTGTTTGCTCTAATTAAACACTTCTTTTACAGATTATCAAAGTTAATTTATTATTAAATGATCAAAATACAGTACTTTTCATACATTTAGTACTGTTTAGTGGTGCATATCCTTTTCATAATCATTTAATGTGGTGTTTTATTAGGGTCTGGAACGAATTAGGCTATTTACATGTAAAAGGCGACTCGCAACACGCAAAAATCACTTTACTAAAACCCTTACGGAACTAATTAATTTTGTGTTGTGAGGCATTACTGTATCCCTATTTGATGATTTCCTGAGCTTTCCTAAATGTCTTAGTTTGAAGTTCTTCTAATATTGCGATTCAAAGCATTGTCTATTTATTAATTATTATTAGAGAAAGGAATCATTTAAGTACAGAAATAATGCACCGAATAATATCTAAAGTATGGAATAGTAGCTGTATCAATCTTTCAATCCAGAAATAAGAGATACACTGACCTTTAAAATTTTAATATAGAGGGCAACCTTGATAAGACTTGAAAACATTGTTATACTGATACTGGCAATATTTATTTACAATGAAGATTATCAGAAACTAATCCTCAAGACAAGAGGACTGAGAGCAGGGTTGATCTTTTAGATGTGTAAAATGACATTGAAATGGAATAAACATGTAGAGCAAACCTTTCACAAAGAATTTATATTAATTCTCTTGAAGTAAACTTTGGGTAAAAAGAAATCTAATATGTTTGAAATAAAACTAATGCTTTTGATATTATCTGACCAAATTATCATCTACACTTACCTGATTTGGATGATTTCGTTGGGTCATGTGAGAAAAGCTCTGCTGACCACCCATACTTCCTTGATGATGACCCCCAAGACGAACTCTCTTTGCTGCTGGTTCTCCTCCCCCACCCGCCTGGAAAGAGACAGCAGTAACAACATGACATTAACAATGACTAAAATACGAAAACTTTATTGATACTATACTCACCTTATATAAACTAGCCAAAAGAAAACATATAACTCAAAAGCTTTAAGAGAATAAGAGAGAGGACGACTAAAAACACATTATTCACTGCTGCTTCTCAGCAATCTATATGACTCAAGACTTAAACCAAATAAAATCTCATGTAAACATAGCCTTGAGATCCTTTGGGTTATTTTGTTTCTGAAGCATCCCTTCAGGAATTCAGCTCTATACTCATCAAGCCTTGCGGAATGCAGAGTAAATTATGAACACCTTAACACTTTTCTTACTCACTAGACATGGTAAAGTTATTGAAATATTCTAAGATTAACTCATCACTGTTTAAATTTTTTTCAAAATTCAATAACTATTACCTGCCCAAGCACAACAATAATTTCCAAATCACAGACCATTCCCCAATTCAGCCCTTCATCACAAGCATTCCACAATAATCAATCTCATGCTAAAATAAAAAAACATGTTAGTGCTAAAAAACAAACATGTGATGAATCAGTGCACAGTCATGTAGAAAGTCCAAGCCTCACTAGTTTGTGAAAGACAAAACTACCTTACCTCGTTTTCCTTATTAGTTACAAGTTGAATGATGTTGGGCAACATTCGTAAATAACTCATCCTTCCCTATTTAATTGCTTTATAAAGAAGTATATGCATTGATGACACTATTCCCTAGGAGTTACAAATAAATTCCATGGGAAAATCAATCTCCCTTCTTTCTTGAACTTGGGAAATCAATCCGGTATCATAACTCACTATCATTTGAATAAAAAAGTAAAGTACTTAAATTTTTGTATGCATCTGTTTAATAAAATGCTGATGTTACAACTATCTCTTGCAATTCTCTCACAAATGCAACACAATAGTTTCAAAAACTTCTAACAATATGTTTATGGTATTATAAAAAACTGATGAAAACATGACTTCTGCTTAATAATAATACTACACTACTAACAGGCTACACTAGTATTTGAATTATTTTGTCAAAACCTTCCATTAATATCACCACAGTAATTCAGTACAGTATTACCAAGATATTCTCCGCTATAGATACTGTACATACCTACTTAAATTTGCATATAAAATTCTTTTATATTGTAATATCCCTAATTTCAAGATCACAGTGTGAAAAATATATGAATTCCTATGAATTTTAAAATGTTTTAAGTCACTGTACGTAAATTACTGTAAAATGAGTGCCAACCTTCATTATTTTGTGCAAAAATGTTATTTTTATAATAAAATAAATTTTTGAATATACTTACCCGGTGATTATATAAGCTGCAACTCTGTTGCTCGACAGAAAACTCTACGTAAAAAATCCGCCAGCGATCGCTATGCAGGTAGGGGGTGTACTTCAACAGCGCCATCTGTCGTGCAGGTACTCAGTACTCAATGTAAACACAGAACTCAATTTTCTCCTCGGTCCACTGGGTCTCTATTGGGGAGGAAGGGAGGGTCCTTTCATATATAATCACCGGGTAAGTATATTCAAAAATTTATTTTATTATAAAAATAACATTTTTCAATATTAAACTTAGCCGGTGATTATATAAGCTGAATCACACCCAGGGGGGTGGGTAGAGACCAGCAATAATTGTTTACATTATTATGAGCTAAGGATTTTTTATTTCATTTTAGCAGTTATTCAAAATAACAAACAAAATAAATAAGTACCTGATAAGGAAGTCGACTTAAACAATTACTCTGCCTTTTTAAGTACGTCTTCCTTACGGAGCCTCGCGATCCTCTTAGGATGCTGAGCGACCCCTAGGAGCTGAAGTATCAAGGGTTGCAACCCATACAACAGGACCTCATCAAAACCTCTAATCTAGGCGCTTCTCAAGAAATGACTTTGACCACCCGCCAAATCAAGTAGGATGCGAAAGGCTTCTTAGCCTTCCGGACAACCCAAAAACAATAATAAAACATTTCAAGAGAAAGATTAAAAAGGTTATGGAATTAGGGAATTGTAGTGGTTGAGCCCTCACCCACTACTGCACTCGTTGCTACGAATGGTCCCAGAGTGTAGCAGTTCTCGTAAAGAGACTGGACATTCTTAAGATAAAAAAAGACGCGAACACTGACTTGCTTTTCCAATAGGTTGCGTCGATTATACTTTGCAGAGATCTATTTTGTTTAAAGGCCACGGAAGTTGCGACAGCTCTAACTTCGTGTGTCCTTACCTTCAGCAAAGCTTGGTCTTCCTCATTCAGATGGGAATGAGCTTCTCGTATTAACAGTCTGATAAAATAGGATAAAGCATTCTTTGACATAGGCAAAGATGGTTTCTTAACTGAACACCATAAAGCTTCAGACGGGCCTCGTAAAGGTTTAGTTCGTTTTAAATAGAAATTAAGAGCTCTTACAGGGCATAAGACTCTTTCTAGTTCATTTCCAACCATACGATAAGTTTGGAATATCGAACGATATTGGCCAAGGCCGAGAAGGCAGCTCGTTTTTGGCTAGAAAACCAAGTTGTAGAACATGTAGCCGTTTCGGATGAGAATCCGATGTTCTTGCTGAAGGCATGAATCTCACTGACTCTTTTAGCTGTGGCTAAGCATACCAGGAAAAGAGTCTTCAAGGTGAGATCTTTCAGGGAGGCTGATTGTAGCGGTTCGAACCTGTCTGACATAAGGAATCTTAGTACCACGTCTAAATTCCAACCAGGTGTAACCAAACGACGCTCCTTCGTGGTCTCAAAAGACTTAAGGAGGTCCTATAGATCTTTATTGTTGGAAAGATCTAAGCCTCTGTGACGGAAGACTGATGCCAACATGCTTCTGTAACCCTTGATAGTGGGAGCTGAAAGAGATCGTTCTTTCCTCAGATATAAGAGGAAGTCAGCTATTTGAGTTACAGAGGTACTGGTCGAGGAAACGGATACTGACTTGCACCAGTTTCGGAAGATTTCCCACTTCGATTGGTAGACTCTAAGGGTGGATGTTCTCCTTGCTCTAGCAATCGCTCTGGCTGCCTCCTTCGAAAAGCCTCTAGCTCTCGAGAGTCTTTCGATAGTCTGAAGGCAGTCAGACGAAGAGCGTGGAGGCCTTGGTGTACCTTCTTTACGTGTGGCTGACGTAGAAGGTCCACCCTTAGGGGAAGTGTTCTGGGAACGTCTACTAGCCATCGAAGTACCTCGGTGAACCATTCTCTCGCGGGCCAGAGGGAAGCAACAAGCGTCAACCTTGCCCCTTCGTGAGAGGCGAACTTCTGCAGTACCTTGTTGACAATCTTGAATGGAGGGAATGCATATAGATCTAGATGTGACCAATCTAGGAGAAAGGCATCTATATGAACTGCTACTGGGTCCGGGATTGGTGAGCAAAATATTGGGAGCCTCTTGGTCATCGAGGTTGCGAAGAGATCTAAGGTTGGCTGGCCTCAGGTGGCCCAAAGTCTCTTGCATACATCCTTGTGGAGGGTCCATTCTGTTGGAATTATTTGTCCCTTCCGACTGAGACAATCTGCCATGACATTCAAGTTGCCTTGGATGAACCTCGTTACTAGCGATATGTTTAGACCTTTTGACCAGGTGAGCAGGTCCCTTGCGATCTCGTACAACGTCAGAGAGTAGGTCCCTCCTTGCTTGGAGATGTACGCCAAAGCCGTGGTGTTGTCCGAGTTCACCTCCACCACTTTGCCTTGAAGGAGAGACCTGAAGCTTTTCCAGGCCAGACGTACTGCCAGTAGCTCCTTGCAGTTGAAATGCATTGTCCTTTGACTCGAGTTCCATAATCCCGAGCATTCCCGACCGTCTAATGTCGCACCCCAGCCTACGTCCGATGCGTCCGAGAAGAGAACGTGGTTGGGAGTCTGAACAGTCAGGGGAAGACCCTCTCTTAGGTTGATATAGTCCTTTCACCAAGTCAGACAAGACTTATCTTTTCGGAAACCGGGATCGAGACCGCTTCTAGCGTCTTGTCCTTTTCCAGTGAAAAGCTAGATGGTATAGAAGAGGACGGAGGTGTAGTCTTCCTAGTGACACAAATTGATCCACGGATGACAGCGTCCCTACCAGACTCATCCACAGCCTGACTGAGCAGCGTTCCTTCTTCAGCATCTTCTGGATGGATAGCAGGGCTGGGGGCTGATCGTCTTGTTCAGCAACGTCCTCATCAGAGGGTTCCTCATCCGAAACTGATGAGGAAACGGCAACGGAGTGGGAAACGTCTGACTCGCTGAATCCCGTCGCACTGGTGGATGCGTGACGGAGCCGGACGCAATATCATGGAACTGCTGCACAGTCCGTGAACTGTCAACAACCATGGGTGCGCGAGGAAGTACGGCGTCAACCCGAAACTGTCTAGACCGTCTGGGTTGTGCAGTCAACACCCTACCGGGTTGCTGAGGTTGACGCACTGCGTCACAACCAGTCACCTCTGCTGGTTGTTGAACGTCCTGAACGTCAACAACCACCTCCGAACGTCGCTTAACGTCAACGTGCGGCTGGCAACCCACACTGGGTCGCATCGGTGGAGGAACCACCTCAACTGGCAGACGCGAGTAGGTTACCTCAGCGTCAACAGGGCGCACAACCGACTGGTTGGAAGGTTGTTGGCCAGAAGGAGGAACCACCTCAACTGGCAGACGCGAGAAGGTTACCTCAGCGTCAACAGGGCGCACAACCGACCGGTTGGAAGGTTGTTGGCCAGAAGGTTCTTCTCCGCATTTAAGTCCTCTATCAAGGACGCAAGCTTGGACTGCATGTCTTGCAGCAAAGCCCATTTAGGGTCTACGGGAGCAGGTGTGGCAACAGACGGGGTTAGCGACTGAGGCGGAACCGTTTACCATCCCTGAAAGCCTTGTTATGTGTGACATAATAGTACAGCAAAACTTCAAAGGCTCGACAAAAGCTGAGAAGTTGACCTGTAAACAACTTGGAGCGTCTCCTGGCTAGGCGCCAGGGAGAGTCTACCAGAATTGAGAAGTCTATCTGGGCAGAGGCATGAACTCCCAAGCCGAGTACTTCTCTCGTGTCATATCAGACTCTCGCTCTATAAGCCAGTTTAAAAGAAGGGAAATCAAAGGCTGTATCCCCCAAACTCCTCCTGGTGAAAAAACCAGTCGCCTAGCCAACGTAACGCTCTCTAGGAAAGCGAGAGAGCACTAGCTTAAAAACAACGGCTTCGAAGTAGCTAGGCCTAGTGTAAGTTCTGATGTTAAGGCGAACGAGGAGCAGCAGTTACAAGATCCGGACGAAGATCCTTAAAAAAAAATCATCATGATTTAATTAAAGTCCATAGGAGGCTAAGCAGCTTAAGGCTCCTCTCCATCTGACAGAGTCCTCAAGGGAATATCAGTAGGAGGGAGAACAGCAACTTCCTCATCTACAGGAACCTTGTCCGATAAAAGCTGAGTCTCTCACTGGTGCATTAGTAGCGGACCAGAACGCAACGTCATGTAACTGCTTGACAGTCTGTGAACTGTCAACAACTGAACTGTCAACCACAACAGGTGCGTGAGGACGTACAGCGTCCACTCGAGACTGCTTTGACTGTCTAGACTGAGCAGTCAAAACAACTCTAGAATGCGGAGGTTGACGCACCGCGTCAAAACAAAACAACTTAGACTGTTGTTGTACCTCGCGAACGTCAACGGAAGGTTCCGTGCGTCGCTGAACGTCAACATGCGGCTGGCAGGGTACACTGGAACGCATGGGTGGCGGGACTCTCTCAGCTGGAGTGCGGCAGAAGGTCGCCTCAGCGTCCACAGGACGCACAACCGTGGTTGGTTGTAGGCTAGAGGTTGGTGCAGTGTCAACCTTCTCCGCACGAAAGTCCTGCATCAATGACGTTAACTGAGACTGCATGGTCTGCAGCAAAGACCACTTAGGGTCTACAGGAGCAGGTGCGGCAACAGACGGTGTGACTGCCTGATGCGGTACCGCTTTGCCTCTCTTAGGAGGTGAGCAGTCATCGGAAGACTGCAGCGAGTCCGAACTGACCCAGTGGCTACAACTGGGCCGTTGGACTTGCGCGGAAGGGACCGACTTGCGCTTAATAAGCCGCGAGACCTTGGTCCATGGTTTCTTACGAGAAACCTCTTCCGCAGACGAGGAATAAATGGGCTCTCTCGTCTTTGTGTGGGTGGGGCGATCTTGGGTAGATACGCCCGAAACCACGGAGGGAAACGTCTGTTCGTTGATCAAGGCCTCTCGAACCCATAAGTCGTTCGACATTACATCTCCCCTGGGCTTGGGAGCTTGCAAGAGGTCCCGGACTAGGTGAACGACAGGCACGAACAGACGAACCCTCGGACGCAACACTGTAACACTTTGCGCATATCACTTTATCGATTTTCTGTTTGGACTTATTTCACTGAAATCGAAACTTTTACTGATTTCTACCTGAAACACGCAATTCTACCCTTCATTAAAAGGTAGTAATTGCGAAATCAGTCGTATGATGCAGCTCATTAATACCAGCAAAAAACAGAAAACATATATTTAGAGGCTGGGAAAGAGACTAAACACTAGTTCATATAAACTACGTTTTCAATCTCTCACCGCACATAGCCTGGGGACGAGAATAAAAACCTAAAAACGTTTTACCTTCCTCCCCGTACAGAGACTAGGGACGAGAGTAACACGAGAACAACGTTACCCGCTTGAACGGAACGTTTTCTCTCCTCTCTCTCCCTCCGTCTCTATCTCTCTCTCTCTTTCTCTCTTGATTTCGCACCTAAGAGAAGAGCCCAATTATATATCGTCAAAAAAACATGTTATTTGACTAAAGGAAAAAACTGAAAGGTTTTCCAAATTAAAAAGTTCCTTTAAATTAGAATTTAAAACATTTAAGCTAAGAAAGAATGAACAAAACGTCAGAATCGATTTACTCTTACTGCAAAGTGAAACCGTGATAAACTCTCTCTCTATCGTAACGATAGAGCGCATGTTGAACGTCCTGAACGTCAACAACTGCGTAGCCTAAAAAACTAAACGTTAGTTCATCTTTGAAAACAGTACGAAGACTATCAAAGAAATTCTTTCATAAAACATTACATTTAAAAAGTTTTAAATTCTTTAAAGGCTAAATACGATATAACGGGGTCAACGTTGATTAACTTCGGTTCCAAGTTAGGATCGCCTACTATCAGGAAAGGTCGCATATAAACAAAACATTAAAATTTATTTTTATATGTTTATAATAAATGGAAAGTTAATCGAAGAGGCCTAATAAAGGCGGAGAGATATAAAATATATAGATCTATAACGTGATAAGAAAAATTACTAAAAACCTAAACACACTTCCGTCTAAGGGAAGGGTCGGCCATTTAAAAGTGAAAGAGTCCATACTCTCTTTGTCACCATAATTAAATCTATCCAAAACGAGTTCAAATTTTGAGATGAAGATAAAACACCTGCATAGCGAAAGCTCAAAACTAGAATAGTGTACTTCACCAAATAGTTGTGAAAACAAATCCAGTTAGTAACAGCGAATTAGTAGGTCTTGCCGGTAGCCCGACAGAGAGAAAATTGAGTTCTGTGTTTACATTGAGTACTGAGTACCTGCACGACAGATGGCGCTGTTGAAGTACACCCCCTACCTGCATAGCGATCGCTGGCGGATTTTTTACGTAGAGTTTTCTGTCGAGCAACAGAGTTGCAGCTTATATAATCACTGGCTAAGTTTAATATTGAAAATTATATGTTTTAGTTTTGGCAATTTTAAATCTTCCAATTTGAAAATATATGAAAAATACTCCCCAAAACCAAAGACTAAGCAATCAAAACATTTAGCTGAAAAAGCAGAAAATTCCAAAAGCAGTTAATCTATTTTTTCATGTCAGTTTTGTTCTTACAATGTAACGTCAGTGACTTATAGTAGTTCACAGGTACAGTAACTTCCATATACTCTTTAATCTATTCATCATTGACAAACCCTTGATTACCAAATTACAATAAAAACTAATTATGGCAAGCAATCATTATGTATCTGAGCAAACAACACTTAAGCTAATAGCCTACAAATGTACAATTCTGTATCAAATGGCGTTACTGAAATTATATCAGCTGAACTAGGGAAAACATACATACAAAATTTACTAGACTCAGAGAAATAAACATTTGAACATGAAACCCTTGATCTACAGACTACAAATAAAGCAATAAGATACCCTTACAGCTGACATACAAAAAGGAAGGAGGGGATGATAAGATACATAATGTAGACCTCCGGGTTGCGCATGATTGATATTTTATCAAAAAGTTGGAAGACACTAAACAATATAGACAACAATTTTTCATACTGTACATCGAACCTTAAAATAACAAGCTTATACAAGTTTCCAAATTTATTTTAAACAGTATACATTTTCTTTAAAGGAAAGAAACTGATTGCATGTCTTTTATCAATTCTAATATTTTTTCAACTATTTTTTTTTTTTAATTTCTGCATATAGGCACTAAAATCCAGATACCTAGCAATTAAGTTTTAATTTTCATTGGACTTTTAATTTTGTGGAGTTGTACACTACACCATGAAATATATAACTGACCCCCTACAAATTAAACTCCACCAACATATATTTGATTTCCAGGAAAAGGCATTACTGTACTGTAAATTTAAAGAGTAAATCCATCTTTTATCCCCATTGAATAAGGTCAAATAAATTTTTTGACTTATGAATACCAATAAAAGAGGATTAAAAGTAAAAAAAATAAATGTCAAAAGTAAATGAAAATAAGGTAATTTGAAATAAGAAAACAATTCAAATTTACCTATACATTTAGCGCTTGAATACCTAACTATAAAAGTGACACATGGAGGAAGATGAAGCTTGCAGGGGAAGGGGTGCAGCAGGGAAAGGTGAAGCCTGGAAAACTAAACCTAACCCCAAACTAAGACTTCTTTCTCCTTTTCTTACGTTCAGATTCCCTTTCCTTAGCTCTAGTTTAAGCTAAATGCAAACAATTAGTCAGAAGCTCTATGGATGAAAGTTATTTTATTCAGAACAATGACTCAGTAAGGAGCATGTGACCTCTACAAGTGATGATTTTTGAATGAGGATCAATCTTTGCTGACAAAACCAAATATTAATAATGAAATTAAGAACTTCTAAGCTAGTTTACTCAGCTGGTTAAATGTTGACATTTATCCTTAGAATAAAAACTTTCTTATTTTCTTTCCTTATATTAGCCTTGCCCTTTTAGTGGAGTACTTTGATTATATGGCTGGGTATGGCAATAATTACACGTGGGTATGCCACTAATTAATAAGGAAACATGGGGGGGGGGGGGGTACTGTACAGAATATGAACATCAGGCGAGCATAGAAAAGATTAATTTAATATCTAAATTTTATTTATTTCTCCTCTGAACCTCCCCTCATCTCCATATCGCATACTTCTACACTTTGAAAGGGGTGGGTATTAAATAAAGATATATGGAAATTTGAAGCCCGAGCCTTTCCCCAACAGGGACAACCTGGAAAGAACTGTCATTGTCTTCTTCTATAATCCAGTTAGAGCGATATTCCCAATCACTTTGAAAAGACTCCCTTGGAGATAGAGGTAAACATAATATTTCCGCAGAAGAGTTGAAAGAAGAGAAAAAACTTTTTTTGTGACAAAGGCCTAAGCAACAGTTTGCATCCTATAGGCCACCTGAGCTACCACATTATGAATCCTATTTTGTTCTAATATGGGACCCAATATGGGAGAAGTAAAGAGTGTTTCTGAGCATCGGGCATTGTCCTAATTGTAGATGAACATTGCTGTTCCATATGTTTAATAACAAAATTCAGACACCGCAGAAGCCTACAGAGCCCAATCCAAAACTTTTCTATCTAAATTTTTTAAAACATTTAATATACAATTAAAATCCCGGTGACCTACAAACTTTACTTGCATACGAGTTGACATAACCCTAATATAGAATTTTCAAAGGAGAAAACTTCAACTTTACTACATATTCTTTTGCCAATAAACATAAATCTTAGTCAACCAACTAGAAAAATCTGTATTCCAAGAGAATTAGATTGTTTAGCAGCAATAATATGGTTAGGCAATTGATTCATTTTATAAATTAATGAACGCTTTAGAGTGAGGTAAGGCCTTAACATCAGACAGGAAGAATAACGAGCAGGCTTGTTTAACACCCCGGCGACAATGATTTATCAATTTAATGTGAAAAGATTAGAAAACTTTAGTGTGCAGGTTATCTTAGAAGTAGCAGCATTAGATGACACAGCATAATAATAATTATTAGAACTTATTCAATTTGAGCTATTTGGTAATATTTCTCCCACAAATTTTCTTAAAGAATGAAACAGGTATTTTGTACAAGTAGATATCTTCCTCTGTATTATCCTCACCATCAGGATCTTTCTCTGGAGATTCTTCCATATTAGAATCTTCAGGCATTTCATTCAGTTTACTACTAGGCCTAAGGATAATTATTGTGCCTGCACTATGCAAGTGACCCGTTTCAGCAAGAGTTATTGACACCCATGTTAACACAGCTAAGGATAATTTAAGATGAGCTGGTGGTTGTTTTTTAAAGAAATAAATTTCAATAACCTCATTTTTTAAAATAAAAAATGTCCACTTTTCTAAAAAGAACAATCTTTAAAGAGGAAATACAAAAGCATGAAATATGTTCAGCTCTATCAATTGATATTTTTTTCATGTCTAATAAAACACATTCCAAACCGCAGTTATAAGAAAAAATGCTGATGTCATTATCGATATATCAACTTTAACAAGATAATGGGCTTTAAACTGAAATTTAATTTAGGTTTGACTGGTATTTAATTCTATGAAAAATGTTATTTTGATAATAAAATAAATTTTTGAATATACTTACCCGGTGATTATAATAGCTGCAACTCTGTTGCTCGACAGAAAACTCTAAGGTAAAACTCGCCAGCGATCGCTACACAGGTTGCGGGTGTGCCCAACAGCGCCATCTGTCGTCCAGATACCCAGTACTCAATGTAAACAAAGACTCAATTTTCTCCTCGTTCCACTGCGTCTCTATTGGGGAGGAAGGGAGGGTCCTTTAATTTATAATCACCGGGTAAGTATATTCAAAAATTTATTTTATTATCAAAATAACATTTTTCAATATTTAACTTAGCCGGTGATTATAATAGCTGATTCACACCCAGGGGGGTGGGTAGAGACCAGCAATATATGTTTACATTATTATGAGCTAAGAGTTTTTATTTCATTTTAGAAGTTATCAAAATAACAAAAACAAAATAAATAGGTACCTGGTAAGGAAGTCGACTTGAACAATTACTCTGCCTTTTTAAGTACGTCTTCCTTACGGAGCCTCGCGATCCTCTTAGGATGCTGAGCGACCCCTAGGATCTGAAGTATCAAGGGTTGCAACCCATACAACAGGACCTCATCAAAACCCCTAATCTAGGCGCTCTCAAGAAATGACTTTGACCACCCGCCAAATCAACCCGGATGCGAAAGGCTTCTTAGCCTTCCGGACAACCCAAAAAACAACAATAAAAACATTTCAAGAGAAAGATTAAAAAAAGGTTATGGAATTAGGGAATTGTAGTGCTTGAGCCCTCACCCACTACTGCACTCGCTGCTACGAATGGTCCCAGTGTGTAGCAGTCTTCGTAAAGAGACTGGACATCCTTAAGATAAAAAGACGCGAACACTGACTTGCTTCTCCAATAGGTTGCGTCCATTATACTTCGCAGAGATCTATTTTGTTTAAAGGCCACGGAAGTTGCGACAGCTCTAACTTCATGTGTCCTTACCTTCAGCAAAGCTTGGTCTTCCTCACTCAGATGGGAATGAGCCTCTCGTATTAACAGTCTGATAAAATAGGATAAAGCATTCTTTGACATAGGCAAAGATGGTTTCTTAACTGAACACCATAAAGCTTCAGACAGGCCTCGTAAAGGTTTAGTTCGTTTTAAATAGAACTTAAGAGCTCTCACAGGGCATAAGACTCTTTCTAGTTCATTGCCAACCATATTCGATAAGCTTGGAATATCGAACGATTTCGGCCAAGGTCGAGAAGGCAGCTCGTTTTTGGCTAGAAAACCAAGTTGTAGTGAACATGTAGCCTTTTCTGATGAAAATCCGATGTTCTTGCTGAAGGCATGAATCTCACTGACTCTTTTAGCTGTGGCTAAGCATACCAGGAAAAGAGTCTTTAAGGTGAGATCTTTCAGGGAGGCTGATTGTAGCGGCTCGAACCTGTCTGACATGAGGAATCTTAGTACCACGTCTAAATTCCAACCAGGTGTAACCAAACGACGCTCCTTCGTGGTCTCAAAAGACTTAAGGAGGTCCTGTAGATCTTTATTGTTGGAAAGATCTAAGCCTCTGTGACGGAAGACTGATGCCAACATGCTTCTGTAACCCTTGATAGTGGGAGCTGCAAGTGATCGTTCTTTCCTCAGGTATAAGAGGAAGTCAGCTATTTGAGTTACAGAGGTACTGGTCGAGGATACAGATACTGACTTGCACCAGTTTCGGAAGACTTCCCACTTCGATTGGTAGACTCTAAGGGTGGATGTTCTCCTTGCTCTAGCAATCGCCCTGGCTGCCTCCTTCGAAAAGCCTCTAGCTCTCGAGAGTCTTTCGATAGTCTGAAGGCAGTCAGACGAAGAGCGTGGAGGCTTTGGTGTACCTTCTTTACGTGTGGCTGACGTAGAAGGTCCACCCTTAGAGGAAGAGTTCTGGGAACGTCTACTAGCCATCGAAGTACCTCGGTGAACCATTCTCTCGCGGGCCAGAGGGGAGCAACTAGCGTCAACCTTGTCCCTTCGTGAGAGGCGAACTTCTGCAGTACCTTGTTGACAATCTTGAACGGTGGGAATGCATATAGATCTAGATGTGACCAATCTAGGAGAAAGGCATCTATATGAACTGCTGCTGGGTCCGGGATTGGTGAGCAATATATTGGGAGCCTCTTGGTCATCGAGGTTGCAAAGAGATCTATGGTTGGCTGGCCCCAAGTGGACCAAAGTCTCTTGCATACATCCTTGTGGAGGGTCCATTCTGTTGGAATTACTTGTCCCTTCCGACTGAGACAATCTGCCATGACATTCAAGTTGCCTTGGATGAACCTCGTTACTAGCGATATGTTTAGACCTTTTGACCAGGTGAGCAGGTCCCTTGCGATCTCGTACAACGTCAGTGAGTGGGTCCCTCCTTGCTTGGAGATGTACGCCAAAGCCGTGGTGTTGTCCGAGTTCACCTCCACCACTTTGCCTTGAAGGAGAGACCTGAAGCTTTTCAAGGCCAGATGTACTGCCAGTAGCTCCTTGCAGTTGATATGCATTGACCTTTGACTCGAGTTCCATATTCCCGAGCATTCCCGACCGTCTAATGTCGCGCCTCAGCCTACGTCCGATGCGTCCGAGAAGAGAACGTGGTTGGGAGTCTGAACAGCCAGGGGCAGACCCCCTCTGAGGCTGATACTGTCCTTCCACCACGTCAGGCAAGACTTCATCTTCTCGGAAATGGGGATCGAGACCGCTTCTAGCGTCTTGTCCTTTTTCCAGTGAAATGCTAGGTGAAATTGAAGAGGACGGAGGTGTAGTCTTCCTAATGACACAAACTGTTCCAGGGATGATAGCGTCCCTATCAGACTCATCCACTTCCTGACTGAACATCGTTCCTTCTTCAGCATGTTCTGGATGCATAACTGGGCTTGGCTTGTTCTGGGGGCCGACGGAAAAGCCCGAAAAGCTAGACTGTGAATCTCCATCCCTAAATACACAATAGTTTGGGATGGGACCACTTGTGACTTTTCCATATTGACAAGGAGACCCAATTCCTTGGTCAGATCTAGAGTCCACTTTAGATCCTTCAGACAGCGACGACTGGAAGAAGCTCTGAGAAGCCAGTCGTCCAAATAGAGGGAGGCTCGGATGTCCGCTAAATGAAGATATTTGGCTACATTCCTCATCAGCCTCGTAAACACAAGAGGAGCTGTGCTTAGGCCAAAGCACAGGGCTTGAAACTGGTAGACAACCTTTTCAAAAACGAATCTCAGAAAAGGTTGGGAGTCCGGGTGGATGGGGACGTGGAAGTAGGCGTCCCTTAGGTCTAAAGAGACCATCCAGTCTTCCCTTCTGACCGCTGCTAGAACCGACTTTGTGGTCTCCATGGAGAACGTCTGCTTTGTGACAAAGACATTCAGCGCACTGACGTCTAGCACCGGCCTCCACCCTCCTGTCTTCTTTGACACCAAGAAGAGGCGGTTGTAGAATCCCGGGGTTTGATGGTCCAAGACTTTGACTACCGCTCCCTTCTCTAGTAAGAGAGACACTTCCTGTTTCAATGCTCGTCTCTTGTCTTCCTCTCTGTACCTGGGAGAGAGATCGATGGGAGACGTTGCTAGAGGGGGTTTTCGTACAAACGGGATCTTGTACCCCTCTCTGAGCAACTTCACAGATTGTGCATCTGCGCCTCTCTTTTCCCAGGTCTGCCAGAAGTTCTTGAGTCTGGCTCCCACTGCTGTCTGAAGAAGCTGGCAGTCAGACTCTGCCCTTAAAGGACTTGGTTCCTTTCTTCTTTCATCGTTTCCCTTCGGCACGAGCACCTCCTCTGCTGGAGGCTCTGCCACGAAAGGGCGGAATAAAATGGGACGCTGGAGTGTCCATCCTTGGTCTAGCTGACAAAGTAGGCAAAGGGGTGGCTTTGCGAGCTGAGGACGCAACAAGATCGTGAGTATCCTTCTGTATCAAAGAAGCGGCAATTTCCTTAATCAGGTCTTCTGGAAAAAGGCACTTGGAAAGCGGAGCAAACAGAAGTTCGGATCTCTGACATGGTGTAACTCCAGCTGAAAGGAATGAGCATAGGTTTTCACGCTTCTTAAGGACTCCGGACACAAATGATGCAGCAAGCTCATTAGACCCATCACGTACGGCCTTGTCCATGCAGGACATGATGAGCAAGGAAGTCTCCTTCTCTGTCGGAGAGATCTTTCTGCTTAGAGCTCCTAGACACCAGTCTAAGAAGTTAAAAACTTCGAAGGCTCTAAAGATACCTTTCAGCAGGTGGTCCAGGTCCGAAGATGACCAACATATCTTTGAGCGTCTCATGGCAAGGCGGCGGGGAGAGTCTACTAGGCTTGAGAAGTCGCCCTGGGCAGAGGCAGGAACTCCCAAGCCGAGAACTTCTCCCGTGGCATACCAGACGCTCGATCTAGAAGAGAGTCTAGCAGGGGGAAACGTAAAAGCTGTCTTCCCTAAACTCTTCTTGGACTGCAGCCATTCTCCTATCACACGCAAAGCTCTCTTGGAAGAGCGTGCGAGGACGAGTCTAGTAAAGGCAGGAGTGGATGACGGCATGCCTAACACAAACTCTGACGGAGGAGAACGCGGAGCCACAGAAACAAACTGGTCCGGAAACATCTCTTTGAACAGGGCCAAAACTTTCCTAAAGTCCAAAGAGGGTTGCGTAGACTTAGGCTCGTCCAGTTCTGAATGCGGTTCATCTACGTGTGCAGCAACATCATCATCAGAAAGTCCCTCATCCGATAACTGATGAGGGAACGGCAGCGGAGTGGGTAACGGCTGGTAAGCTGAGTCCGGTCGCACGGGTGCATGCGTGACTGAGCCGGACGCAACGTCATGGAACTGTTGCCCAGTCTGTGAGCTGGCAACAACCATAGCAGCGCGGGGACGCACAGCGTCTACTCCAGACTGTCTGGACTGATGTGGGTGAGCAGTGGCAACCACACTGGGTTGCGGAGGTTGACGCACCGCGTCAAAACAAAACAACTCTGACGGTTGTTGAACCTCACGAACGTCAACGGAGACCTCCGTGCGTCGCTGAACGTCAACATGCGGCTGGCAGATCAAACTGGAACGCATGGGTGGCGGAACTCTCTCAACTGGTGTGCGCGAGAAGGTTACCTCAGCGTCCACCGGACGCACAACCGATCGTGTGGGCGGTTGTAGGCAAGGAGCTGCACTAGCTGGTGCGGCAGCAACCTTCTCCGCACGAAAGTCCTGCATAAGAGACGTTAGCTGAGACTGCATGTCTTGCAGTAGAGACCACTTAGGGTCTACAGGAGCAGGTGCGGCGACAGACGGTGTAACTGTCTGAAGCGGTACCGCTTTGCCTCTCTTAGGAGGAGAGCAGTCATCGGATGACTGCAGCGAGTCCGAACTGACCCAGTGGCTACAACTGGGCCGTTGGACTTGTGCGGAAGGGACCGACTTGCGCTTTAACGGTCATGAGACCTTGGTCCAGGGTTTCTTGCGAGAAACACCTTCCGAAGACGAGGTATATATGGGCTCTCTCGTCTTTGTTAGGCAGGGGCGATCTTGGGTAGATACGCCCGATACCACGGAGGGAACGTCTGTTCGCTGATTAAAGCCTCTCGAACCCATTTGTCGTACGACATTGCTTCTCCCCTGGACTTGGGAGCTTGCAAGAGGTCCCGGACTAGGAGGACGACAGGCACGAACAGACGAACCCTCAAGCGCAACACTATCCACAACACTATCACTCACTTTAACACTTCCCACTGCACTTTTGCACTTCAGCTCCTTCACATCCGCCATAAGTTGATTACGGTCACTAGCAAGGGACTCAACTCTCTCACCCAGAGCTTGGATGGCACGCATCATATCAGCCATCGAAGGTTCCTGAGTGCCAGGAGGGGGATTAGGAGCAACCACTACAGGGGAAGGAATAGGTTGTAGGGTATGAGGAGAGGAAATATCGATAGAACGAGAGGAACTTCTCCTAACTCTATCTCTCTCTAGCCTACGTGTATACTTTTGGAATTCGATAAAATCGAATTCCGAAAGCCCAACGCACTCCTCACACCGATCTTCCAATTGACAGGTTTTATCCCGACAATTGGAACAAACAGTGTGAGGGTCGATAGAAGCCTTCGGAAGACGCCTTGAACAGTCCCTAGCATTGCACTTCCTAAATTTTGGGACTTGTGAAGGGTCAGCCATTTTGAATTGGTCAAAGGGGAATTCAAAAAACTATCAAAAAGTCATCAACAAAGAATCCGTTATCAAAAAGAGTTCAAGGATTTGTGAAGAGAAACCTTGCACAGCGAAAGCTCAAAACTAGAATAATGTACTTCACCAATTAGTTGTGAAAAAACTCCAGTTTAGCAACAGCGAGTAAGTACGTCTTGTCGTTAGCACGACAGAGAGAAAATTGAGTCTTTGTTTACATCGAGTACTGGGTATCTGGACGACAGATGGCGCTGTTGGGCACACCCGCAACCTGTGTAGCGATCGCTGGCGAGTTTTACCTTAGAGTTTTCTGTCGAGCAACAGAGTTGCAGCTATTATAATCACCGGCTAAGTTAAATATTGAAAAATTATTATTGAGGAGAATTAACATATTTCATGTTACTAATATCTTTGAAAAGCTTTGCAGTATTTAACCCCTTCACTAAGAGGCCGCAGAACAGCTACGCAAGCTGTACACTTTACTTGCTCACTTATTCTATTATAAGCTACATTTCCATGTTTATTTGTTTGATTACAGAATAAATTTTTCAAAAGTTTGCTTTATTTTCCAAATTATTAAACTCTAAATCAAAATATTTTTTTCCATTCATTGTGAAGTGATTATAGAATAATTTTTCAGAGATTTGTTTAATATAGTTTATAGTTTTCTCTAAAATAATGGTAAAGTACTGTGATCTCATGTGTAAAAACTTTACTTTTATTGAAGTGACTATGTTATTCTGTGACAATTCCATGATAAATAGCTGTCAAAATATATAAAATTACTCATTAAAAATAATGGACTTTATGTTGTATAGAAATGTAATTAAACTTTAAATTATGTAAAGTGACTGCCATTCCATTATGAATCCCCAATAAATAGCCATCAAAAGATATAAAATTACTCGTCAATATTAATGGACTTTACATTACTGTATAAAGAAATGTAATGAACATTTGTTTCCTTTGAAGTATTCTATAATGCATAATTTATAGGGTATTAATATCATTATTACTTGCTAAGCTATAACCTTAGTTAGAAAAGCAGGATGCTATGAACCCGAGGGATCCAACAGGGATAATAGCCCAGTGAGGAAAGGAAATAAGGAAACTACATTATAAGAGAAGTAATTAAAACTAAAATAAAATATCTTAAAAACAGTAACAACATTCAAATAAATCTTGCATATACAAACTATAAAAACTTAAAAAACAAGAGGAAGAGAAATAAAATAATATAGTATACCCAAGTGTACCCTCAAGCAAGAGAACTCTACCCCAGGACAGTTTAAGACCATGGTACAGAGGCTATCAGTTTTCATGTACAGTATTGGACTATTAAAAATTATTTATCTACATCAACAATTGCATTTCATATTTTTTTTGCACTAAAATACTAAACAAACTAATACAAAAAATATCATAGCTTTTAAAGCATATAGAAATAAAATATAAAATATTGGTTACTATGTGAATACTGAAGGCTGCTAGATTAGGTTCCTTAAAGTACAAAATAGCATAATTATATCACTCCCCTATTTTACCACTGCTTTACATTTTACATTTCACTTTAAATACTGTGGTATAGTGAAAAAATGACAACATAAGAAAAAAATTAAATGTAAATCAAACTAGTTTGACTCTTTTACACAAATAGCCGTTAAAAACTTTTTATTCCATCTAATTACTACTATGCTATGGCCTAATATAAGTAAAATTTACACTTACAATCTTTCACAATTAAGTACTGTACATGAAATCAGCAGAAGACATGTCTGCATATATCATACCTAAATAACACTAGGAAAAAAATGAAACCAACTACTGTATAACAAATTTAAAAAGTAATTTTCATTATTCATACCTATACAAACCCAGGTCTTTTAAAATAAGGAAATGTCTTCAGCAGAGCTGGAATGGCCATTAAAATAATTAATGAGATAGTTTACAATAGGTGGTGAGTGCAGGCATGTAGCCCCACTCATTCTCCAGACAAAGTCTCTTCCTTTTTTTACCTTTGGCTCAGAACTTAGGGGTGAAGTTTAACTTTAAAGGACTCAGGTTTATATAGCTAGAAAAAATCGAAATTACTTTTAAAATTTGTTAGTTAATCCTATGCATATACAAACCTTTCGTCCTTTAAAAAAGGGAGACTCACTTATTAGTGAGTAGGAAGTTCTCCTAGAACTGAACTGGCTGGTTCTTTTCTTTGCTGGAATATGCCAATCTCACTTGAGTGAGGGAGATGACTTCAGCAATCTCCTATCAGCCCATCCTAGGGATGAGTGGGCTGATAGCGCCTGGTTTATTCTTGATTATGTACCTGGTAATCAGTCAATCATGTAATCTTTATCAACCAAAGATGAGAAGCAGTCTGGACTGAAATACCTGACACATGATGGCCAATGGATAGGTATTTATTCCACCATCATTACTGTTATAAAGGCATCAAAGGAGGATGGCGGAGAACTACTATTTACAGATCAAGTCTAATAAAAATAATGCTCAGAGATGTAGCTCACCGGCATCATTGTTTGACCCAACATGTTACAACATGAATACTTCACTGCCAAGAGAGGAGAGGGAAAGAACAACCAGAAGAGCCAGTCATTCTACCTTTCATCCATACTTACATGGAACACATTACCATAGACAATATGCTTTCTCTCCTGTATGGGAGCTGGCAGGGTGGCTACACAACTACTCGAGTTGCCACCACAGGGCCACACAACTACTAGAGTTGCCACCACAGGGCCTAGAACAAAAGTGTATAAGGACTTGCAGGTATGTTCCTTGAATAGAAGGCTCTGAAGGTTATGGCGCTCCCTAACACCATTACCTGTCTGACTACAAGATTCTTTGATATGTAAAATTAGATACTCTTGACTTTGTGAGCTCTAGTTCGAGTTGGTACCTTAATCCCCTCATAAATCTAAGCTTATGCTCTTGATTGTCTCAGTAAGCTATAAGACTATAAGACTTTTCTTGACACCTCTTTGTTCTGCCAGTGGCAAGGAAGAATTGCCGACACTCACGCCAAAGATGTTGAGTTCTTTTCAGATAACACCAGAGCCCAAATGGAACACCAAAGGTTCCCCTCTTGACTATCACCCGACAATTCATGAAGCGAGGGCATGGAAACAGTCTTGAAGGTGTCGTGTCACTGAGTTTTGGTGTTGGTCATAAATTTAAGCACAAAACTTAAAAGACCTTTTTCTAACCTACTGGGATATACAAGTGTGTCCATGCAACTCGCGTCTCATCACCAAAGCTAATGCTACCAAAATGAAAGTTTTGAGTTAGAACTCTGTCTGATGACCTTCTCAAAAGCTCTTATGGGGCAAGAGTAAGAGGCTTGAGAACATGGGTCACTTTTGCCTCAGGGGGCTTGAGGTCTGAGGGTGGGCAAAACTGCTCAAAGATCTTCACGAGCATAGACAACTCCCAAGAGGAGGAGAGGTTTATGCTTTTTAGTAGGAAGACAGGGCTCAAAGTCGAGCTGTAGCCTTCCACAATCGTGACTGAGAGGAGCTTCTTGGTAAAGATCAACGAGCAAGTCATCAATCTGCACTAAATATGATAAGTGACTGGGATATTACTCAGCTTGTAGCCATTTGAGAGAAACCATGTTCACCTGAGACCTGGCATGATAGCTCTATGGCATCATTCACTGCTCAGATGTGCTTCTGCTTTATTGACTTAAGAGGTTGGGAAACCATGCCTCCTTGCTTGTTAAGGGGGCACCAAATCTAAAAAACATGAAAAAAATGTTTTTCTGAAAAACTCAACATTTATAATTTCTTAACATTAAAAAATCACGACGAAGAATGGCAATTCTATTAGGAAGAATGGAAAATCTATTTGAGCACTTATAATAGCTTGTAGAGGGGTTTAAACAGACTAAGTTGTAACCCTTTAAAGAGTGGGTGTGACACTATTGAATAAATGCACCTTGGTAAAAGATTTTATTTGTTTGTTCTACAAATACTAGTTGTCATTATATCTTAAATATATGGTGGTCTGACAATTTCTTTTTTTTAGTAGAACCCCTTAATTGACCCAAAATCCACCATACAATAACCAATTACAACCAGGGATATTAGTAGCATCTTGCTTATCTTTAAGAATGGTTGTTCTAGTTGCGCTCCTGAAGTGATCTGTTATTTACTGTTACTTACACCTTCATCGGTCATTTTTGTGTTTCTTTTTTAAATATACTGTGCAGTGGTAAAATTTAACCAAGGACTCCTGCAAGTTCAGACAGCCACAGGGATGTTATGCAAGGAAGCAAGAAAACTTACAGAAAAACATGATAAAGTAGGAATTTATGATGGTATAAGATAACCTAGCAATAAAGAAGAGGTAAAAACAAGAAAAATACGGAAAGTTCAGCAAAAAGAACATACTATTGGAGAAGAGGGAGAGACTTGCGGTCCCAGAATGCCACCACTTCCATGGTGCCATTTGTTTTTTGGTGAGGAATACTGCTGATGAAAGGGAAGGCACCCTCTGCTGGATAAAAAAAAAAAAAAAAAAAACCCTCTCCAATGATTCTATGCTCGGAGGACCACTCAGCAGTGAAGCCATTTGCCGACAAAGGTGCAAAAATTAAATCAAGACAAAAAGGCAGACACCCTTGCTTCTACATCTTACAAACTTTCATCTCGGGTTTAGCAGCCAGAGAAGAAATCTGAGTGACCATCAACAACGAAGCTCCCCTAAGGGGAGAATCACAGCACTGGGAATTACTGTCATTAGGAAAGCAGTTAGCACTCTAACTGGCACCTGTAACACAGACCAAAAGCTGGGGTCCCTCATTAAGGGAGAATGGGAGGTACATGCCCCGGATTCACAGGCACAAGGATGAATGGCACTGAAGCTAATCAAAGGACAGGCAGCGGAGACATGCACAGGATTACCGGCCCCAGACTCTTCTATTCTCTTCAGGGTCCAGCACTTCAACTTCCTAAGGGGTAGAAGCTTCCTTGCTTAGGACTCATGGAGATTGCCACTAGGGTCACTAGTAATGGTCACTGACACTTCTGATATTACTGGTGTCACCACTGTGGTCACTGGGACAAAGTAACCTTAGCAACCAGCTGCCTCAAAATGACATCACAGGCCTGCATGTAACATCTAAGGAAGACTACTCCTTCCTTAGGTCACTTGTCATTGTTGTCTGCAGGGAAGAGCTTCCAGCATGGTGGAGTACGGCAATCACCTCAGTCCACCAACCACAATACTGATCAGAGTTCTCCTTGCTCTTGAAATATATTCCCCGGACCAAGCTTCAGAGAATGGTGAACTTGATGAGGAGCGCAATGGGCTAAACAGTCTCTTTGGCATTGTTATGGGTATTGCCAAGAATGATATCAAAGACGACTTCTCGCTTCTCGAAGAATACACCTGCCTTTAATGGGAAGCTATGATCAATACTGTACTCAACATAAAGGGATAATTACAAACAATCATGCCCTAAAGGCGCAGAAAGAGAGGATCTATTGCTGGTTTAGTAAAAAAAAAAAAAAAAAAGAAAAAAAAAAAAAACCCTGATGCAGTGGCCATCCTTCACTTCTTGTATTCCTGCTTCATTTCATTATTTAACCAAAATAAGCCACTCAAACTAAAAAGTACTTGTTGTGGCTAAAGACAAAAGGGGAAAGTCTTTGACAGAAGAGTAGTGGGGCTACTTTCCGGTGCTCACCACCTTTCGTTAACTAGCTCTGTAAGAATTTCAATGACCGTTCCAGCTGAATTGAAGACATTTCCCTACTTTAAAGCGCGAGAGGTTTGTTAACATTCAAGAACAAACTCAAAGTGGAAATCAGTTACAGCAAATGATAAGTGTAACGACAGTCAAGCAAAGCGATGAGAATATTGAAAGTGTGCCCACACCTGGTATGGTTACGATAGAACATCACAGATGGTGTGCACTTCCAAAATGTATCCTTAAGGGGTTTAGTCAACTGGAGTGAGGACGAATGGGAAATCTAATATTTCAGTGATAGATATTGATACGACCAAGCTTTGTAGAACAAGCACTATGACTTTGAGGTAAGAACAGTAAGATTAATCAAAATAATTATAAAAATTGCATACATGCAAATTATCAACAACTATCTACTCATTGTCATGAACAAATACAGGTAAAGGACCTTAGAAATGCCCTTTTTTGGGGTTGTGATGATGCATTTTACAACAGAGAAGTGTTTTGGCTTATCATCACAAGCTGGTAACATTAGCTTATGTATCTAGCATAGAATTCAAAGTAGTTTGGTCACACTAACTAATTGGAGGCTAACCCGCTGGTACTGTAAATGCCTCCATCAAGAAGTTAATATCAGTAACAACATAAAAACAAATGAAATCTTACAATAGAAATAAAAATTACAAGGCTGGAGAAAAGAAGCAATGGAGGAGATGCAAAAGAATAGGTTCTATCCCTATAAATTTCTGCTTTGGATTCTTAATCTAATGTCAGTTTAACTAAATTATAGATATCTATTTCAAAATAACACTTGACATTTTGTTTAGCTTACAAAAATTGACCCTTCTGAAGCTACCAGTTATCAAACCACTCTATGGATAAACAAAATAGCAAACAACCTACAGGAGCATTAATAGGATTATCAAAGTACAAAGCTTAAATGTTATAAAGCAAAAATTTCTTCAACACTATCCAACAGTGAAATTCTATTGTGGCATAAATAAATTATAAAAAATGTTCAATAATTTACATTTCTTTTATATCTTTAAAAATTGACCTTATCTCAGACGCACTATTCTACATCCAATAGATGCGATTCAACAATGCACTGCCTCCTATTTCCTAAAATCAATTCTTCTCAAAACGATGATGACCTTTTTTGCAATAAATTTTTAATCAATCAAACAATCTCCTGCATACATTTTTAGAATATATACAAACTATCCTACTTGTTTTTCCATTTTCAAAATGACTAATTTATATATTGTCAATTGAAGATTTTTCATTGGAATACAACAAAAGATGGGTTTTCCTTTTGGTATTAAAAAATGGATACTGCCATGCATGTTTGTTATGAAACACACTTTCAAATGACAGAACAATGTGTACTTTGTTTCCAATGTACCAGAAGAAAAACTAAATTTCTTACAAATCAGCAATGGCAAACCATTACAATTAGATAAACAAATTTCTTACTATATGGTTGATACATTCATTCCACACAGCAATCAGCTTAATGACTGTTACATATGCAGACAATGCTATTCTATCTACATCAATTCTATATCCTGAATGTAAACCTGTGGTTGCTGAATCTCTTAATAGAGATGTAGCTAAAATTTGTACATGGTGTTAATGATTTGGGAAGAAGATGAACATAACAAAACTCAAAAGTATGATTGTAAATAGATCAAGGACAATGGCTCCTCAACATCCAGAGCTTTGTATTGACAATGACTAACTATAAACAACTCATTCAAAATTTCAAGTATGATTCTTGACTTTATATGTACTTTTGAGAAACACATCTAGTTTGTCTTTCTAAGTCTTACAGGATTTTTACTGATCCATCCATATTGAGGAAGTGTTTTAATTCTTTCATTCTGTTCTCCTATCTGGTCTTTAGCTGTTGACTCTTTTATTTTGTCAAGAGAAAAACTTAGTCTATTAAATTCTTGATTCCTGATATAAAAAATCTGAAAGTAATTTGTATTTTTCCCAGCAATACGAACCTTCTGCTCTTTATTGAGGAGTATTATTTCAGCGAAGCTGAAATCAGCCGATATGCTTTTTGTCATCTGAGGGTGTAACTACCCACTGTTGGTTAGTGGAGGGGGGAGCGGGCTAGGTTAACCCTCCACCTCACACCAGCACTAACAACTAACAGCTAACTGTCACTTTTGTAACTGCGGCAGGATTTTCAGGGGGTTGGTGCTGGCGGGTCAGTGGGTGTAAAAAGCTCTAGGTTTGTATTGCTAGGAAAAATACAAATTACTTCCAAATTTGTCATTTGTTCCTGTGCAAAATACAAACCTCCCACTCTTTACTGAGGAGACTAACCTTTAGGTGGGTGGAAGTCCAAAACCAACTGGCTGGCAACTGTCCGAGGACAGCCTCTGTATAGTGATACCTTGAGGGATCCAGCACCACGTTATCTTCGCAGGTTAACAGCCTTGTCAATCATTGCTGGAAAATAAGGAATGAATCTGCTGGAACATACATCATAGCTATTCGGGCCATACCCTCTACTAATGTATATTTCTTCCTGCCACCCCCTGACATGAGGATGGGGACATGACATATACATGTATATGCAGTTGACCAAAGAGCGTGAAACTCGCCCACAGAAGAAAGAGGTCAGCTGTGCAGGGTTCCCCGAATGCTGCACCCCAAGAGCGAGGAAGATGAAGTAGGAAGAGGCTAGTTACTGCCACATTCATCCTAAACTTATTTCGTTGGTAACCTCCGTCCTTGTCCCACAAGGGAGCTAAGGTGTATAGATCACGTTATGAGCAACCACAAGATTACATATTGAGAATGTGTCAAAGCTCCTGTGGGTTATATCTTGCAGGTAGCGAGGTGAACATTGTTTGATGTTTCCACCTGCCTGCTTGCAGTAACTGCTGAACAGAAAAATTCTTTTGGAATGCCAGGTATGTACTTATTCCCCTGACATCATGGGCATGGGGACGTCTACCTGTCGTCAAGGTGTCTGAGGGCCGTGCGCTTTCTATTACTCGCCTGATCCAAGAGGAGACAGAGTTCTTCGTGATTCTCCTCTTGGTCTTCCCCGTGCTGACGAATAGCTTGATGATCTGGGGTCGAGTTCTCATCCTTGTGAGATATAACCTCATCGTCCTTACAGGGCATAGTAACAGTTGATCAGTATCGCCTGTTACCGATCGGAGACTCCTAATCAGAAAAGGCCCGAATCTAGGATTCGCTAAGGAATAATTTTGAGTCTGCAACAAATTCAGGGACAAAACTGAGTGTGTCTTGCTACCAAGCCCCTGAATGAGTGATGTCGTATGAAAGACCATGTAGCTCAATGACTCTTCCTGCAGAAGTCAGGATGAAAAGAAAACTGTCTTTAAGGTCAAGTCCTTATCCAAGGATTGACATTAAGGGTCATAGGGGGCTCCTTTCTGTGAACGTAAGACCCTGACAACGTTCCAAGGAGGTGGTCTAACTTTCGACTGAGGGTAGGAACGCTTGAAGTTCCGTATGAGGAATGACAATTCCGTCGAGGAGGAAATTTTAACTCGATTCAATTCGAAGACAATGTTCAAGGCTGAACGAAAGCCTTTCCCAACCCACACCGAGTGAGTTTTCCCCCCCAACATTAAAACTCCACTACTGCTATAATACAGGCACTGAATAAAGAGACCTCCAGACCTCTGCCACAAAAGACGGACCACTTTGTCTCATACACCGCAGACGACGACTCCCGGAGGTATTTTGCTATGCGCCTACCAAACGGCTTTGAAAAGCCTTTCTTGCGAGTAGTTGGTGTATAGCCTCCAGGTGTGAAAACAGAGCGATGGTATCGTTTGGTGGAAAATCTTTACGTGTGGTTGTCCGAGTAGCTCGGGAAGTGGAGGAAGCTCTCTCGGTACCTCTATGAGCAGATGTAGAAGGTCTGGAAACCATTCTGCATGCTCCTACAGCGGAGTAAGAGAGTCATTGCTAGATTTGCAATGACCTTATCATGTTCAATAACCTCCTTACTAGGCAGAAGGAAGGGGAAGCATGGATGTCCATTTTTGTCCAACAGGTGTTAAAAAGTGTCCTGCAAGAATGCTTGTGGTACCAGTACTGGCGATTAGTCATAACTCACTTCACGAAAGAATATGCTTACAAAATTTTCACACTGCGAAACGATGCGAATATTTTTATGACTCACATTGCAAAAAATGTTTCATGTTAGGAAATGAGATTTGTCGGCCAGGCCGCAAATAACATAGTCACCCATTAAAAAAAGTTGAAAAAAATGAGTTTACAAAATAGAAAATGTGGGTGTAGTCTATCATAGGGGTAACTATAATAGTACAGTACATTTTGTATATGTACAGTATTGTATTGTTTTCCATTTATTATTACATTATGTTCTAATAACTACTTAATTTACAGGCATTAACAGTTAGTTGAGGTATATTGAAGGGTTCAAATGTATTTGGCTGCACAGTATTTCATTGTGGTTATACTGTAGTTTTATTATAAGATTTAATGTGATGTTTTGTAGGGTTTGGAAAAAAATAGGGGATTTACACATAAAATGTGACTCACAACAACAAAATTATGAAAGCCACTCCAGAACGAATTCATTTTGTGTTGTGAGGCATTACTGTACTACACTGGAAGTTCCAGTTTAGGGAGGTTGTAGACAGATCGATTGCCCATTCGGAGCCAACTATCCGACTCGTTCTTCTTGCACAGGATGAAGCGTGCTGTTAAGGATACCAAATTCCCTTCCGTCCACCTGGTGATTTTCACAGCTAGGAGGCATAGGTGCTGTGACAAGGTCTCTCCTTGTTTGTTTAAGTGGGACACTACTGTAGTGGAGACTCTCATCAGCACATTATACTAAACCATACTTCTTGTGTGCAGTTCTTGATGGAAAGACTTGCCCAAGAGACCATTCCACGTAGCAGAAGTGAAGTGCCTCTCTTAGTCGGGCAGACGAGCATGTCCGTTACTTTGCTCGGTGAATGGGTGCACAACACCATGCAAGATTTCCTTGCAAAACTAGTGTGTTAACGCCTGAGTAAGATGGACCAAAGTATTTTCCTATGAAGACCCTTCCGCAGCAGCCTGGTGAGTAGTGTTAATGTGCTCCTCCAGGAGGAGGCATTCGTTCATAACAGGCTATTAAGACTGCGGGAGACAGGTTTTACCAGCACCTGTGAGGAAAAATTCCCCCTCATCATCGGAAAATGGGAAGGGCTCTGGACTACCTGGTCAACCACTAGCCCATAGGTTGTCGACAATACCTCAGGATTGTCCCTATTGCCCCCCCCCCCCCCCACCCCCAGTTAGCAAGTTCCATTGAGTGGAACAAGTGACCTACACCTTCCAATGCAAAGTCAATTCTCCTTGGTTCCTCACGAGGGGTTTAGAGATTGCATAGCAAGCACCATCTCAAGTTGATGTCAAGAAGTGCAACAGTTTGCACGCACCTGCTATGAAAGGGGGGGGAGAAGTTACTCCAACTGCCACCAACGCAATGGGAGTTAGCCGAGTCTGTTAAAATCGGTAAATTAGGGCAGCCAATATTCAATAGAAAAAGATGTTATTACAGCAAATCTCCTTAGTGATCACTTACGGGCAAGAGACTGGTCGGTAACGACCGATCGCACAACAACCACCTTCGAAAGGTAAGATTGAGATGTATTTCCAATCTATTGTTGGACAGGTAATGTATGCATAAGACAGCGAGAGTCTATGAATGAAAATTATAAACTGCCAGCAATCTCCTACTGGCTAGATCCAGTAACGTGCGCTATTCTAGCTATGGTGAGGAGGGTTTCACAAACTCATCATAGAAACTAAGGCTTGGGTCTCGCAAACCCTTACGGCTCGCCTCGGGAAACCTGACATGGTTACTAAGGCGAGGTGAGGGTTTCACAGGAGGCTTGAGTATCAGACGAGACGAGAATTTCCCTCGCCTCTCCTATAAGTACTTCTAACCCCCAAAAGGGGGTTAGTGAATACCCTTATGTCATCCCCTCGAAAAGGAAGGAAAAAGGCTGTGCTGAACTTGAAGATCAGCTGAGGCACAGGTCCTGAAGAGCTTGGCCGCATAAAGCTCTAAGAGCTTTGTTGTGCCCAAGGTACGATGTGGCAATAACTCCGAAAAGTTAAGGCCTACGAGACTCGTCAATGGGGAAGGAGGCAGTCGTCCCCATCTGCGGCAAATATCCCAGAGGAAAAAAGCAACGAGACTTGTTTCGTACCTTGAGGGTACGGCGGCGATGTGTAGGAATTGTAAGCAATTACTCGACTCAATTGCCGACAAGTTCCGAAGAGCAAGGATGGGGCATGGACAAATCCAAGTTCCACCGCAAGTCCAATACCTTTCGGCAAGAAGATCGATCAACACCTCTTTGTCCCGATGTTGCATCGCCTTACGTACAAGGGAGCTGCCGCTCAGAAGGGAATGTATAAGATCTCTCCTCTCGCAAGAGAGAATCGATCAACTCCTTCCAAAAGCGCATCGCCTTGCGGACGAGGGAGCTGATGCTCAGAAGGGCGTTGGAGAAAATCTCTCCTCTCGCATAATAGAGGATCGATCAACTTCTTCCGATGGCGCATCGCCTCGCAGACGAGGGAGCTGCCGTTCAGAAGGGTCTTGGAGAAAATCTCTCCTCTCGCATAAGACAGGATCGATCAACTCCTCCTACCGATGGTGCATCGCCTCGCGGACGGGGGAGCTGCCGCTTGGAAAGATGTTGCATCGTCCTTCCTCGGAGCGTCGGACTGCACAACACTTGGAAGGGAACCTCCAGGTTGTACAGGTTGCATCTCCTCCCCACTGGCGAACCCGGGTAGAGGCAAAGTACCCAGTACCTAGGTCTATAGAATATTCTTTACACCTTTCCCCGTACAACCTCTGGAACGAAGCCGAAACTCATTCCCGAGACCTCACGGTCCCGTGACAAGTCACTCAGAGGAGTTGCCGTCAGCCACAGCTCATGCCCGCCCAGCGATGCAGAGCGAATGTAGGGTGAGCAGCAGAGGTAGAGGCTAAAGGCCTCTTGCTACCTTCCTCGCACGGAGAAAATGTGTAAGGAAGGCAGCTCAAAAAGAAAATTATTAAGCATTAGTCACTAGTGCTGGTGTGAGCGGGAGGGTTAACCTACCCGTTCCACCTCCGCTAACTAGCGGTGGGTGGCTACACCCTGACAAAAAGCTTATAGGCTGGTTTCATCTTCGCTGAAATAATACTCCTCAGCAAAGAGCAGGTTTGTATTTTGTACAGGAACAATTGGATATTAATCTCTGGCATTCATGTCTTGCCTTCTCCTAAATCATTAGGCTCAATATTATACGGTAATTATTCTTAAGTATTATTCAAGCTGTGACCAGATTGAGGAATGATCTTCCTAAACTTGTTGCATATTGAACAAATTGAAAAAAAGTTTGTTTCATTACATTTTATGACTATTCTATTTTAAAGTAGTTACTTATATTAATGTATTTCATATTGTTTTTCAGAAAATAATTGTCATATAGTTTATTTGTTACTTCTCTTTCTTTTCCACACGGGCCTACTTTCCCTGTTGGAGCCATTGAACTTTAATGTCCTACTTTTCCAACTAGGATTATAGCTTGGCTATTAATAACAAAAGGTTGATATGTAGTTGTTCAGTACCTAACATGAACATTTCTAATCGTATCAACACTGATGATCACTCGCATGATGAATATTTTTCCTTTTAATTTATCTTTAAACCAATCCACAGCCCATATGAATTCCATGATACCCCGCCCCTTTTTGACAATCACTCCCACGATGAACATATTTTCCTTTTAATTTCCCCTTGAACTAATCAACAGATACATAAATTCTATGGTGGATTAATAAAATTTTCTTATGTAAAAAGGCTGAAAATATTAAACATCAGATAAAAAAAAATACTAAAATTATTAAATTTGAACATTCCCAATCACACTATACCTGTGTGTGCAAATTATTGAACAAATAAGGCATGGCGACCAAACACAGCTGCATAGATGCAGCATAGTCTTTCAGTTTCATAGTTTCAACTTTTCCACTAAAGAGATTGCTCATGCATATTACGAACCACTAATTTTAATAATTTCCAAAACACACTACACACTCAAAAAGCTCACTGCACTACCTATCAAAAGGCAAACCTTCAGCCAACACTATGCATGAGTAATCATCCTTCAATATGATAGTGAAAATATTTCAATTACCAGAAAAAAAAATTCTCTATTTAAAAGCTATACAAATATGCAGCTAGCAAAGATAATCATCAGTTTGCTTTCAATTGCCAAAACTGATGTGTTGGGCCAACGGTCAAAGTTACAAGGAACAGAGTAATCTCTTCTTTAGCACAAGGGCATACACATATCAAACAAATTAAAATTGAAAAAAACTTTCATACAATCAAGAATTCAAATACATATTCATAAAAAATAACATAATGGGTATTAGGAGACACAGAAAAGGTTAACCAAAAGGTTAGGGTTAAATTAAGGGTCTCAGATCACATGATAAAGTATGCCCAAAACTGGAAAAAAAAAGATGTTAATCATACTGACAGTGATTTCCTAACCTTTGAAGCTGCATGAATTCTTTGTTGGTTTGTCCATGTCTGATCCATAAATACCTTCTTCTGAAATGCCAAGAAAAGAAACATAATTTTGTCAATAAAGAAGAATTACATTCTGACGTTTTCCTTTTAGAAAAAAATGCAATGGATCACTATGGACAAAACTCATAGTTGAAGCTAAATCTGAGAGCCAAAATGGTCACATGTGACAGAAAGAAACTTAAATCGAAATAAACATCTTGTGCTTTCTATATGGAAAGCATCAGTATCACAATAAAAATAAACAATTTAGGATTAGGTTCTGAATACAAGAATAGATTAGAAATAAACTTGAGTGATGGAAATAAGTGCTTTTTCAATAAATTGATTTATTATGAGGAACCCCCCCACCCCCGGAAAAAAAAAATATGTCAGGTGAACTACTCTTGACCATATGAAAATGATACTCTTTGATGTTAGGCCTTTTAGTTAGTATTTCATCAGAAAGGAAACCAGACTACCAATGGTCTTAATAATGATAATATGGTAACCACTTGAAAAAGTGGTCTTTGTAATGAAATACTTGTCAACAAAAATCTATTCAAAACTTTTACTGTAAAAATGTGGGGGATATTCACATTCAACCATAACTGACTCTTCTCTTTACTTCAGCACCTTCTAAATTCATCTTTCCTTCCAATAACTTTATAAATTTCTTTAACTATGTTTAAAAGGTTGCACATGAAGGGCAAAAGCAAGTGAGGCCACTGAGCTGTTGTACAATGTCCTATAAACAGAAAATTTACAAACATGATTTCTCCCCAAGCTAGGACCAAGGATGACCCGACAAAGGCTGCTGATGACTCAGAAGGTAGAATTATGGGACGCTCATGTATCCTTAGCTCATACAGAGGGTGATTTTGTGGACACTAAAATAAACTATTGTGTCTTGAGTTCGGCATGTACTGTACTATAGTCTGTTTCATCCTAGCTGGTAACTGGAGCTGAACCACCATGTGAAATCTCGTCGCTGATTGGCTGTTGGTTCAGGCATCCTCCCCTCCCGCTGACCAACGACGAAGCAAAACATTGCATTTGTCAGCGGCACATGAAGTTCGTTTTTGCTTTATACCTCGCTTTAGTTTGTGTTATATCTACCTGGTTCTTTGGTCACACACAGTTTAAATGTAGATGATGAGTATTACCTTGAAAAAAAAATCCATATCTTAAAAGAATATGAAATAAAATGAGTTAAAATGAAACAAGCACTGAAAAAACTTTTTTTATATCCTGTTTTCTACCCAAAAATGTTATACAAACTTAAATAAAAATCGGTGGACTTTGGAGAAAAAAATTCTCTTGAAAGTCATGAACCTAAAAAAATAATGAAATGAAGGAAAATGATGGTGAAATATTTGGCTTTGTACCGGGATATTGTTGCAAACTTTGGTGATGTTTCATCAATGCTGCAGGGTTTCCGCCTGCACACGATCACCCGTCATCATCAAAATATTCCGTTTCTCATCCCGAGGAGTTTTTATTTTTATTTTTAAAATTTGAAAAGCGAAGTAGATGATGAATGGATAAGTATTGAATTACAAGCTCAAGATATAGATGTCTGGCGAAATCTAACCGAGGCCCTTTGCGACAATAGGCGTAGGAGATGATGATTTTTCTTCCTTGCATTATTCTTTTAGGTTCATGATATTCAAGAGGATTTTTTCTACAAAATCCACCTATTTTTTATTTACGTTTGCATAACATTTGTAGGTAAAAAACCGCATATAAAAGAGGTTGTATAAAGTTTTTTCAGTGCTCGTTTCACTTCAACTCGTAATTTTTCTTATATTTTTTCAAGATATGGATATTTTTTCAAGTTAATAATTATCATCCACCTTCAATCTGTGACCAAAAAACCAGGTAGATATTAGGCAAACTAAGCGAGGTATAAAGCAAAAATTAACATCATGTACTGCGGACAAATACGTTTTGCTTCATCGTCAGCCAGCGGTAGGGGAGGATGCCTAAACCAACAACCAACCAGCAACAAACTTTCAAACCGTGGTCCAGCTCCAGTTGCCAGCTAGGATGAAACAGACTTTAGGAGCTCACAGACTGATGTTCTCAAGTTTCTACTATTCTATCACAACTCTAAAAGTATTCTATAAAAAATCAACCATTCATACACAGTCAAGGAAAGAAGTTTACAAAAATTCTGACATCTTAAATGCATTCTTGCCCAGTCCTTTACTGGGTAATTTAGATCTACCAAAATTAACATGCACTACTACAAAAGTACTTAGTGACTTCTGGCTGACAAGGAGATATTGTACACTTGTAAAATGAATGACATTCCATCATTTTACTTCAAAGATTCAATCTTTTCTAATAAAAAATGAGTTATCTCTAACATCAAGAAGCAATCTCAGCCGGGTTTATAAAGACTGAAGGCTTACGAAAGATAACACTAACCTTCCTGGACAGGGCCTTGATTTTGGCAGGTGGTTTGTCTCGCATCAACATAGCATCTAGTGCTTTGTAAAAGCATTCAAACTAGTTACAGTGATACCTCCGTAGTTGAACAACTCTAAATTCGAACAAATCGGTGTTCGACCAAAAAAATCAAGTAATTTTTGCTGTGGTGTTCGAACAAAACATCAAAACTCGAACACAGCCGAACACGCGGCCGAGTGAGATGAGCGGCCATCTCGGCTACTCTCGCCCGGTCGAGTAGCATCATTTCAAGAGAGATCGTCAGTCCGACAACCCGTGTTGAGAATTTATTGTGATTAAGTGCGTTTTATTGCCTTTTTTTGCCGATAATAATGGGCCCAAAAGAAAGTTAGTGATAAGGGGAAGGATAAGAGGAAAACAGTGAGAACAACGATTGAGTTGAAGAAGGAAAATTATTGCGAAATACAAGAATGGTGTACGCGTGTCTGATCTAGCTTTACAGTATGGCATGGCGAAGTCGACCATTTCGACCTTTTTGAAAAATAAGGAAGTGATAAAGAAAGCTAATGTTGCACAGGGAATGACAGCAATTAGTAAGTAAAGGCCACAAGTAATTGAGGAAATGGAAAAGTTCCTTCTTATATTTATTAAAGAAAAGCAGTTGGCCGGGGAAAGTATAAGTTAAGCTTTCATTTGCAAGAAAACTCTTCATATTTATGAAGGATTGGTGAACAATAGTACCAATATTAGTGAAAGTGATTCATTTACTTTTAAAGCAAGCAGGGGCTGGTTCGAGAAATTCCGGAACAAAACTGGCACCGTGTGACTAGGCATGGGGAGGCAGCCAGTTCGGATCAGGCAGCGGCTGAAAAATACGTTGGCGAATTCGACCGATACATTAAGGAACAAAATTTTATCCAGGAGCAAGTCTTCAATTGCGATGAGACCGGGTTATTTTGGAAGAAAATGCCGGCCAATACCTACATTACCAAGGACAAGACGAAGATACCAGGTCACAAGCCAATGAAAGATAGACTGACGTTGCTGCTGTGCACCAATGCTAGTGGCGATTGCAAGATTAAACCTTTGTTACTGTACCATTCGGACAACCCCCGGGTCTTCAAAGGAAATAATATCTTGAAAAGTGCACTATCAGTTATGTGGCGCGCTAACACTAAATCTTGGGTCACAAGACAGTTCTTTAGTGAGTGGATCAATGAAGTGTTTGCCCCAAAGGTTAAGGCATACCTGACTGAAAAGAACTTGCCATTGAACTGTCTTCTGGTGATGGACAATGCTGCTGCCCACCCTCCAGGTCTAGAGGAAGACTTAAGAGAAGAGTACAGTTTTATCAAGATTAAATTCCTGCCCCCCAATACTACTCCCATACTCCAGCCCATGGACCAACAGGTCATTTCAAACTTTAAAAAACTGTATACCAAGACCCTTTTCCAAAAGTGTTTTGAGGTGACTAGTGATACACAGTTGACCTTTAAGGAATTCTGGAAGGATCACTTCAGCATCCTCAACTGTGTGAACATGATTGACAAAGCTTGGCATGGTGTGACCTATAGGACATTGAATTCTACCTGGCGAAAGCTGTGGCCATCATGTGTAACAGAGAGGGAATTTAAGGGTTTCCAATCAGAGGCTGGTTCAAGCACTGCTACTGTTACTTCTGAGGACACTGTCGTCGTTGATGAAATTGTTGGCATGGGCAGGAGTATGGGGCTTGAGGTCAACAGGGAAGACATTGATGAACTTGTTGATAGCCACTCTACTGAGTTGACCGTTGAGGAATTGTTGCACCTGCAACAACAGCAGCAGGATTTGATTGGGGAGCTGGAATCCTCAGAAGATGAGGATGTAAGAGAGGAGGTTCCGAGTTCAGTGATCGAAGTGGGGAGAGTTGCAAGGTTTTGTGGAAAAATATCACCCAGAAACAGCAGTAGCAAACCGGGCAGTGAACATCTTTAATGATAATGTTCCGTCCCACTTTAGAAGAATAGTGCAGAAGAGAAAGAAGCAGCTGAAATTGACGTTTTTCATAAAAGAAACGAGAGCTGCTACATCCCAGCCTGATTCCCCTCCAAAGAGAGACAGAAGAGAAAAAAACACTGAAGGAGATTTGCCCGACCTTTAACTGGAGAGAGAGAAAAAAACCCTGAAGGAGAACTTCCCAGCCACTTCATGGAAAGGGACTCTTGTTCCAAGCAGTAATCTCCCCCTTCCATCCTCTCCACATTCATTCCTGTATGCCATCGAACCGTTGCTCAAAGTTACAGTAAATGGTTTATAATTGTTTTATAGGGTTTTCCAACAAATTTCGTACATATTTAAATAATTATTGTTGTTTAGGTACTTTTTATTAATATTTTGGGCATTTTGGAATGCATAGGAACATATGAAAATAAATACCATTATTTCTTATGGGAAAAAAGGTTTCGGTACTCGAAAAAATCGGTGGTCGAACACTGATCCTGAACGGATTATGGTCGAGTACCGAGGTATCACTGTATTTGAAAATAGGAGAATTTGAGATTCTATGATAGATTTGATGCAAACTGGTTTAGCACATTTAATCTCCTTGTAATACCTCTCATTAACTGAACTATATCCCTAGTTTTTTCTAATTCCAAGCCATGCTTGTATCTTACAGAATAAACTACTTTATCAAGTTTATGGTGCTTCTTGAATTTGAATGTTATATATCTAACTCAATACAGCTACACAAGGGAAAAAAATTTGAGTGGAAAATAAAGGGATTGGATGAGCAGGTAACTGATGGTCAGTCAAAAAGGTTATCAACAACTCCAGAAATGAATGACATAAGGAAAAATTCCTAGTACCAAAGATGGTAAAGCACCTTCGGCAACTGAAAAGCATCTAGGAGAAAATTGTCGGATGAATCATATCTAAAATGTGTGGTTGCATAAGGATAAGATTTACATAATATAGAGCCATAAAGACAATTTTACATTTAAGTTATACACATCAGAAAAGGTGGGAGCTAGCTCTACCTGACAGAAGAGGAATGAATGAATGATTGACATAGCTCAAGGGAGGTTAGTCACTGTATAACAAGCAACATCTACATCACGGAGTTTAAAGGTTTAAAGGTCGCTCATGAATGGCAGAGGCAAGGGACAGTGACATTGCCCTAGCAATCAGGACAATGCCCTAGAGACTGACCATATATTATATGATCAGCGCCCAAACCTCCTCTCCACCCAAGGTAGGACCAGGGAGGGCCAGGCAGTGGCTGCTGATGACTCAGCAGATAGACCTATAGGCTCCCCCAAACACCCCAACCTTAGCTCACAAGGATGGTAAGGTTGCAGACACTAATGGCACTAACGAGTCTGAGCGGGACTCGAACCCCCGACCGGCAAACACCAGGCAGACACGTTACCAATCAGGCAAAAGAGTGACGATTGATGAAGGCCCATGGCACAAGCGGAAACTGGTTCACACACAAGCAAATATGATAAGTCAAGTATGCATCAAACCACAGCCAAGTCCCTAGTACAGTAAGAATATCTCTGACAATTCATTTGTATTGGACTAGTATGTAAACTGATGGGCATCTGGATGAATTCTGATGCCTGTTTGCAAACCTTCTGTTACAAGAAGCATGGCTATTATAAGAGCTGCAGTTCTAAAATGCTGGTGCATTCTGTACTACCACCACCAACTTCCAGTCATCAATGCTAATATCTTGGAAGAACAGAATGGCTTCGATACAAAATACAGTATGCCTCACTAGTGATTTTTCCTTCAAGAATTAAGCGCACTTGTATATTTCTTCGCTTTACTGATCTATCCTAACCTATAATTAGACTTAAAATTTCATAAACTACAAAAAAAACTTTTTGAAATGGACAAAAAAGGGGAAAAAATAAAGTACAGCAAATCTCTGTTAAGAACGTTCAACTTACGGACTTTCAGAAATAACCCAGTATGTGCAATAGATACCTTTTTTTTTTAAATTCTTTTAAAAGCAGTAAAATTTATTGACATAAATACAGACTAGCTCACTAGTGTTAGAATAACCAGCAGACTGAAAACAATGAGGATTAGGCAGTTAAGGGTTATGAGCTGGATGTCTAAGTTAATCATGATGGACTGGAGAACTCTTCTACTTAAGACCTGACTTTAGTAATACATCTCAAGCCTATCTGAGAGACTTAGGGTTGTGGTGGCCGATGTGGTAACGTCCCTGACTGGTGAACACCAGACTGGGGTTCGAATCCCGCTCAAACTCGATAGTTTCTTTGGTCGCTGCAACCTCACCATCCTTGTGAACTAAGGATGTGGGGTTTGGGGGAGCCTATAGGTCTATCTGCTTAGTCACCAGCAGTCATTGCCTGCTCCTCCTTGGTCCTAGCTATGGGCGCTGATTATATGATACATATGGTCAGTCTCTAGGACATTTGTCCTGCTTGCTAGGGCAATGTCACTGTCCCTTGCCTCTGCCATTCATGAACAAAAAGTTAAAGTTAAAGTCAAGTTGAACTCCATCATCAAGCAGGCTTTTGTCCTTTCACTATCATATCTGAGTTATACCTACTACTTTCATCATCTAATGAGTTACCGGTACTTTAAATGACAACTTCTGTAACATGTGAGATTCCTTCTAATTTTAAGTTTGTCAACCAAAGGAGCTCTTTCAAATCATTTAGCACAATGAATGTTGGGTAAGTATTATGATAATATATATATATATATATATATATATATATATATATATATATATATATATATATATATATATATATATATATATATATATATATATATATATATATATATATATATCTGTTATTTCGGGAGGAATGATCTTAGATGTTTATGGACACTCATACACTCTCTGAAAGATAAACTGCCACCATGGCTTTTTAGAGTTTGGAGTAATGCCAGCTATGCAAAAAAAACTCTATTCTTCTATTGAAGAAAGAGTATTGACGGAGCAAGATGCACAAAAATTATAGTATGTACAGGACAGGATTTGTGATAAAACATGATTACTCCTCTGAAATACAGCTCATGTGCATGTTACACAAGTAAATACATGAACTTTTCATTCACAGCATAATACTGTACATGTAAAGAACCTTCAGAAGCAAATTTAGACATTTATAACACTTGGCCCACTTCTAAAGTGGTTTGGCTCTTCAATTTTTTTTTTTTTTTTTTTATTATTATTTAATGCACATTCTCAACAACCTTCTCCTGTTGAAAGTTTCCTGTATCTACCTACATGAATGGTCATGATAAAACTCAAGCTCCTGTATGGTAACAAGAAAAATCATGTCCCATATATATACAATACCAAGCAAGAACTAATGAGAGCTGACAGATATCTACACAAGGCCTTTTACAATTTTTCTCTATATTATGATTAGAGTGTAGTCTTTTATGCAAATTTTCAGAGCAGAATAGATTAATCAATGACATGGAAGCTACATTTCTGCCCAAATGAGATGTTTCAGAAAATAGAAACGCAGGAGGTATGCTTAATTTATGAAAAGCAGTTCTGATTCAAATTGGTTCATTGAGTAGCAGTTAAGAGAAAGGAAAAGCAACTTCAAGATAAGACTGATAATCTGGTGAGAATAATACTTAACTAAAAGGCATCACTAAAAAAGAGTATCAATTTTGAAATTTTACAAAAACAGTAAACACAATCCAAGACCAACAAGTCACAAAAATATCAGGTGCTTAAACATGACAATTTTATTTTTACATTTAGATTTCCCATACATCTTAACATTTCTGAGGAGCTCACTCTTCTCTTCCTTGTATACTTTGCCTAATAGCCCTTTTGATCTAGCCCCTCATCCATGCCTTTTCTTCATGCTCTTCTGAACCTTTCCACAGATATGCATTGTCACCTACAAATCTACAAGGTCCCTCCTCATCATGCCTCCATACCATCACAATGACTTTGTCAACTACTAGGTACAACCCCATATTTCTAATACTGTACTTTCTCATCTATATTATAATCTCCCACACTAAAAACAGTCGGGAGTCTCAGCATTTTGTAGCCATAACTCTTAAGAATCACTACAACTTTCTTTGGGTTAATGCTTATGTTTCAGATATTTACAGTCATTCAACTAAGTTGTTTACATGTGGAATGCCTGCAATATCTATGGTTTAACAATCATTCCTTATTTCTTTCAAGTTTTAGCTGTCTTCAAAATCCAGTATGCTGCCAAAATAAAATAGATGTTCTACCACCTTTAAACCACTTTTCAATCATAAAACTTTTCTTCCATGTTTTAAAATACTTCCCTTCCATGTCTTAACCATACATAACACAATTCTCTTTCATATCTTGGCTATTACCTCTTCTTACATTTGATGAACATCAGAAATCCCTTTGTTTTTACCTTGCAATCAAGAGCATCTTCTGTGACACTATTTCATTACATTTGATACACGTCATTGTATTCACCCTACTTTTCCCACAGCAGATACGTAGCCATCATCCAGAATCCAGTTGCTTTACAACCTATGCCATGAATCTCTTAAAAAATCTTATTTTGATATCAAAATTTGGTTATTTAAATAACCACCTGTGGTTTGCCTGGATTCCTCCTCGAAGCTCGTTTGTATCGACATCTACCATTAAAAACTTGAGTTCCGTATCTCCTTCAATCCATTTGCCTCAGCCCTAAAACATACTATAGTAGTGTACACTGTGTTGCAGGACAACTCAACCAGGAGTGGGTACACTTCCAGAATACAAAGTCGACTCGAAGCTAAAAGCCTGTTGATATCACTAATCAATGTGAAGGTGGAGGAAATTCGGTAAAATGCAGGCGAGTGCTGAAGTAGCCCATTTCAAGATTAATATTCTTTTTATTTCAAAGAAACTCACCTGCAGTTGACCTAGATGAATCTCACTCCGTGCACCACCAAAGTGGCGGATGTTAAACTGGCGGCAGTAATGGAAGAAAAGCCTATGCCTCAACTCTGGGAGACCGATTTAACTTCCTTGCTTCTCCCGGGGAACCAAGATTGCTGGGTTGATGCTCCGTCGACCTTCACTGTGGGGAAGTTGGCTCCGGACTGTGCTACAACTCAGTTTACTGAACTTCTTCTTCGGTTACCCGATTCCTTGATTCGGGCGGAGCATGAGGCTCGAGTCCGTTTGAGTAGGTCTCTGAATTCAGTTACTATGGCGGAGATGTCTTCCTTAGTATATGCGGACGAGGCTGTTTAAGATCCTTACTAAGTCTCTCCTTCACACCCTTCAGTGTGATCTTTTTGACTTCGGTGTCCCTCACCGTGCGTGCCGTAAGCATGTCTTTGCGGACGCTTCTATCCGCCATGACCCGAACAAGTTGATCAAGGCCTCGGTCTGGGGTTGGGGGGGGGGGAAGAGATCTTTTCCCTGAAGACATGGTCAACGCAGTTCTCAGTGAGGCAGTGCGAGTCAATCAGACTCTTCGGATGAGGTAGGGTCTTGTTCCTAAGAGGAAGTTGGACTCGGCTAACCCGCAATTGAGGGGTAGGAAAAAAGCTAGACGTTTTCTCCCTTTTCAGGCTTCCCAACCTCAACCTGTGGTTCAGGCTGTGCCCGTCTCTCAGGTGAGACATGCGTACCCCGCTAAATCTCAGCCCCAACAGCAGCTCGTGCTGGTGAGCCAACCACCTCAGCCTTCGACTTCCTTCTCCACTACGCTGGCTTTTAACCCTGCCTTTGAGTCCCAAGCCCTGATTCAGGGATATAAAAGGCAGCCGAGAGGAACTAGGTCTAGAGGACCCTTTCGCTACAGGGGAGTTGGTCGAGTGTATGGAAGGGGCCGAGGTTACCATGGAGGCCGAGGTGGCAGGCCATCGGCAACCCAATGAGACTCCGCAGGTAGGGGGGAGGCTATACTTGCTTCAAAAGAATTGGACCTTCAGCAGTTGGGCACGAAGCACAGTTTCCAATGGGCTGGGGTGGAGTTGGATTCAGGGACCCACTCCATCGGTCGGCTCTTATCAGAGTCCAACGCCAGAACTCACCGATCTCGCCCGAGGTCTTCTTCTCAAAAATGCGATTCAACGGATCAGGCACTTAAAGTTTCAAGGTCGCTTGTTCAGTGTGCCAAAGAAAGACTCCAACAAGCGAAGGGTCATCTTAGACCTGTTTCGCTTGAATACCTTCATTCAATGCGACAAGTTCCATATGCTGACCGTCTCGCAGTTACGGACCTTACTTCCCCGAGGGGGCGTCAAAACCTCTATCGATCTTACCGACGGTTACTATCAAGTTCCGGTAGCGCGTCATTTTCGTCCGTTTCTGGGTTTCAAGTTGGGGCAATCAAGCATTCGCTTTCAGGGAGATGACTTTCGGTCTCAACATAGCTCCAAGGGTATTCACGAAGCTAGCGGACTCAGTAGTCCAAGAGTTGAGGACCCAGGGCGTACAGTTGGTGGCCTATCTGGACGATTGGCTTATTTCGGCCAACAGCAACGAAGAATGTCAAGAGGCGACAGCCAAAGTCATCAATTTTCTGGAACATTTAGGGTTCCGAGTGAATTTCAAGAAGTCTCGCCTGGTTCCGGCATCATGTTTCCAATGGTTTCCTAAGACTTATTCTACTTAACTTTCTAACATAATTTTAGCAATTGTTTATTATCACACTATGATTAAAATGCAAGCAAAACAGTTGTTATCAGATTCAATTGTTCATAACAAAACCTATTTTTCCAATCAGTTTCTAATGTGGCTGTATGGGTTACGTAATGATTATAACATTAATAATGATACTTTTATAATTTTCATTTACATTTTTAAATTAATGATTTTTTAAAGCTACAAATTATTGATGAAAAATTAGTAACTTTGAAGTTTTGTTATATAAATCAAAGCATGGTAAAAATTATTTTATCTATATCTTCAAAATCATTTATTGAAGCTTTGTATACTTTCAGCTTGTAGTTACTAGTGCGGGCATGGAAGCCACAACCCACCCCAGCAAGTACACCAAGTAGCCACTCTGAACTTCACCTAGGGTTTGAAAGGTGGTTGAGGCAACATGTGAAACTTAAAGGGACCCAGGTTTGTAAAGTTTGGAAAAATTATATCTTCTTTTAATAGGTCTAATTTGTTCCTATTAGAATAAAAAACATCATCCTTTAATAGAATTCTCATCCTCAGGGAGAGGAAGCCCCTATAACCACACTGGCTAGTTTAAAATTCCAGGATGTCAATACACTATTGACCTGATAGAGGTATGGAGTGTTGATTCCTGCCACTTCTCAACACTTAAGAATAGATTCTCATGAGTTGGGCTATATTTCTGCCTGCCTGACAAATGGTCAGGGAAGAACCTTTATCCTCAGAAGGATATGATGTTACAATGCTTGGCCAATTAGGCATAGCATACCTCTATCCATCCTCCCCCTTGTAAAGAGGATGGGGGAGATACCTTTATAAATGACTTGTATAAAACAGATGCTCGGTATAGCAGTTCACCTTCATTAATGTCTGATCCAGCAAATAACAGACGTCTGTAACCCAAGAGAGAGAGAGAAAAAAAAAAAAAAAAAGGGCCAGACACTGCAGTTTTAATCCTGGATTAACGTCACAACTGTTATCTTAGACGGGATGCTCCTTGTTCCGTAGGGAGCTAGGTAACTTACACAACCTGCTGAATAGCAACTTCAGGATGAAATGTGTCTAAAGACTTGTGGGTATACTCCATTGGATAGTGAGCTGCAAAGGTTGCCTGGTGCTTTAGCATGTAGCATTTGCGCAACTAACAGGTTCTTCCCGAAAGCTATGCAATTCCAACATTCTTGCTTCGTGTGATAGTGTATGAGATGGTCCCCTTGTGGGAGAACGTGTCCAATTGTTCCTGTGAAGCCAGGATCCCCTGAAACACTGACCACTACCTCCGTGCAGTCGACTAACACACTATGTAACCCACTATACTATATTACATTGTTTTTCCATGGTTTTCATTACAGTACTGTAGATCATATTACTTTACAAAGGATACTGTACATTATTAACACAGCTTCATTACCTCCTAGAAGGTCAAGACGACTCATAACACAAGTCATCACCACACCAACCTATGTATAAGTAACAACACTGCTGTTCCAATCTAACAACAGTGACCGATATTCTAGAGTACGTGTATATTACTGTAATATTTGTACAGTACTATCACTAAAGTACAGCTTAATTGGCTAAGGTGATACGACATATCACTCATAAGTGAACGTTGTCTTTGCGAGGTTGCCTCACAGTTCGTCACCTAAAATGTAGCTTGTACGTATCTACTGTATAATGCGGTATTTTGTGTACAATTCTGTAAATAAATTATTGGTGGTTCATGAATACTTATCCTACGATAATATCAGTAAAAATATAATAAAAAAAAAATTACTGTACAGTTCACGTATAACATCACTTACTGTTTACGAAGTTCTTCGTAGTGAATTCTTGTGTTGCATGATGCAACCATTAAGGCATGGTAGTAGCGTTAATTGAATGAGAAGTACGCTACATGTACTGTACAGTAAAAATCATTGTGTATCAGATACGAAAATTAACACTTGTAAAAAAAAAAATCACTTGTTGCTTGTAAAAAAAAAAAATCACTTGTTGCTTGACAAACATTTGTGGGAGATGCTTTCACAATGACGGATGCTGGTAGAGTTAGACAGAGTATGTCAGAAAAGTGGCTTGAAGAAGGGAAAGTGTGAAGGCCAAGTGCAACAAAAAAAAAAAGGGGAGCGGGCATTTTGAAAACATCGGGCTGTGTATAATAGTCCTAACTACAAGTCATTGACTTTATTTGATCATCAGCCCCTATTTCTAATCACACTGATCCCGGAGAAGCCACTTCACAGAAATTAAGCATTTGGCATCCAACTAGAAACGAACATACAGTAAACAAAATTTACTCATTGACTGCAAACCTTATTCAACAATAGAAAAAGAGAACATAACTAATAAGAAAAGTATCTTAGCTCGGAGACATTCTGGATCATGCCTTACCATGAATTCATTTCTATCTGTTCCAGTATAAACCTTGTTGTTATTAAATATACGATTAACATTTTTTACTTGATCTGAAGTTACTATAAAAAGGTATTTAGTTTTAACAACAGAATTGTATGTTCTCATACAGTGGCTGGAGCCTAATGGGTTTCCACAACATTTTCTTCACTGGTCAGAATCTGACAGGAACTGACGAACAGTTCCACTCTCTACCAGTCAAACAATGATACAGTTTGGTCATAGTTGATCTAGCATTCTGATAAATTCTGGTTTCCTCAATTTAATACTAGAACAAATTTCTAATATAATGGAAAATAATGTTATTGCAGTATAAACTATACTTAAAACCATTTGGTTGCCAAACACCTCATTCTTGACAGAATCACATACTGTGTCTGCTCAAGACAAACAAGGTTGACGAGTCATCACAGCCTACTTTTTCGAGGTATTAGCATAAACATTCATATTACTACTTGGTAGCCAAAACTGCTAGTGTCCAAGCCTATATTACAAGTTACATGGCCACTGCCATCTGTATTATGGTGCAAACATTTGAGTCTGAGCAGATGTTAAAGTCTCACAAAATCTGTGCATCTGGCATTGGAGGCATGATATGACTTGTCACATTATCAATGATGGTATAGTACGGTTGCCCTTGGTTCAACAGAAGGATTAAAAGAACAATTCACACTTCCTAATCCAGACTTCTATCTCGGAACAAGATGTCCTATAGATGAAACAGGATTGCAGAAAGGAGAGGGTTTTGCAATAGAAGCATCAGAATCAAATTGACAGATCAGTGGTTGTGAGGAACACTCAAATCTATAATGAGCTGTGTATCATATGAACCCTTATCAGATAGTACATGAGGACCGCTAGGCAAAACATATGAAATGCTAGCCTAGGGTTCACACTCAGGTTAAGCAAAGAAATAATGAAACAGCCAGAATGAGCTTTATCCTTCTCAGAGTGCCCGAACGAATGGATTTTCCACAATTTAATCTTTCTTCAACATTAAGAGCCCCTATCACGAACTCTTTTCGACACTAGCTCGACAATCTTCCATAAGATCATATAACAACTTGGCACAATTGGAGGTAGGGAGAATGAGAACTTTAATTTTCAATACGTCAATACAAACTAGCTTTAAGAAGCAAGCTAGGTGGACTGTGAGCGAGCTTCATTGAAATAACTACATCTGAATAAATGTGAAGCAAAAAGTAATCATAATTTAAAAACAACATAAATCTCCAATTACATAAAACACAGTAACAGCTAAGATTTCAACAAAATTGAGGGATTACTATAACAAAGATTTCCAACACTTCAAGACTATTTGCATCAGTCATCCTGGTAATTGTAATGGCAGAAAACTTATAATGGTAAATACTAAGATTAAATCAACTACTGTACTAAATGTATTTATAAACATTTTAAGTGCAATAAAATCATCCAAAAAAAAAAACAATTCTTTCTCTCCCACAAAATCTATAACATGAAAAACCTCTACAAGCATAGTTAAAATCTGGCAGCAGGACAAGTTAATCGATGATTAAATATAGTTTTGTAACTAAATTAAAAGCAAGAAAAATAGTAACTTTCTTATCAGCGATGAAAACACAGAAAACCTTAAGGAATTTAAATAAATAGATAGAATATCTAGCCAACATTACTTTTATGATACCAAGCTGTTGTAAAATAGTCCATCATAAGTTTGTTCTAACATCACTAGGAAACTTGGAAAGAAATACTCGCATTCATAATCCAAATCCTTGGGTTAATAGTTTAACTCTCTCCAATCCAACACCGCTGTAGATCAGAACTTACAGAAATAAAAGGATCTCATAATTCATGGTTGAAATTATTTAGAATTTTGTAACAAGCAAGACAATATAAGAAATGACTAATGTTATATGAAAACTTTACATCCATTTCAATTACATAATATTCTAACAGTTCAGGAATTTAACTCGGACTACATTCTGATGCACATTAGTAAAAAAAATCTATGGGTTCAACATTAATGCAATTGTGGTTTTCTATAAGCAATTAAAACCTAAAAACAATCATAACCACTTACCCAATACATGTATTACTGTACTTTAATGAAGACTTGTCGACTGCAAGCACAAAAACTGACTGCAGTATGTTTATTAAGAAAGGCTAGCGTGAAGGTAAAGGGTAACTAAAAAGGATACGGTAACACAAAATTATGAAATAACCATCAACTAAACACTAATAACTTGAGTATGTCCCTTTTATCTGCATGAAAATTGTGTATGCACTGGTCAATCGAACTAAATCATTTATGAATGCCATTCTTAATTGGAATCACAATTACCCAAATAAATAAATCCTTACAGGTCCTAAAACAATAATGAAATAACGTTTAGACTTGATTTGCAAGCAGCAACAAGCCATATGGTCCTTTTGCATCCTAGAGAACATTATGGTACCTTTTTAAATATTACTCCCACCTTGTGCAAATAAAATTTACATACTGTATTTGTAATCACATTTCCTATGCTTTTTTCATAGTGTATTTATCAAATAGGCCCCAACAGCCACTCATTTGAGGATTTTCTTTTTTATCAAAAGAAAGTTTGTAATCTTAACCTAATCATTTCGCCTGCAACTACAGTATTTTCTCAAATCTATTTACAGTATATAAAAAATCTATCTTATCTTGAGATGAAAAAGTTTGTAGAATAATCTTAAAGTTGGCATTAAGATAATGCTATCTTTCCTCTTTTAAATACCAAAGATTTACAAATACTAACTGATACCTAATAAGACTTCTATCAATGATTTCTTTCAGATTTCCGATTACAACCCCGCAGCAAGTTATATTCAAAACTAATCATATTTAGTTACTAAAGTATTTTTAAGAATTCTTTTCAAATTTATGTTTGGTATATAGATTAAAATAAAAACATTTAACTTTTCCATAAGACCAATAGTATTGAAGAGTGCAAGGAAGGAAATGGTTAAGGTAATCAATCACACACATGAATAATGATTTTGAATGACCAATTCACACTTAAGAGTGAAATAAAAAATCTCCATAGTAGTTTCTACTAATTCCACGGCTTAGACACATCATACAAACATATACAAAATGGACACAACACTGTAACATCTGGAACCCTGGCAATAAACACAGAGTCGCTTATTCACAAGAATTTTAGTTACAATGAGAAATATAAATTTTAAAATCCCTTTAGCTTGGGGACGTGCAAGAAATACGTATTGTGGGTTATATCTTTAAATAGGAAGGCTTTCTATTGTTGCTAACCAGCAAAAATAAAAAACACAGCAATATCACAAAACTGCATGTACTGAAAAGTCTTAATGAACTTTCACGTATGTGCGAACTCGTTGAAAAGTGCTAATCATTATATTATCCGCAGTACTCAAATGACCTACCTAAAAATAAAACTTTATGCTTCCTTCAACACAACTGCACTCAAACATTATATTTAATAAGGAAAAAAACATCTACTTTTGTTAGACTACTGTAGCAAACAACCACACTTCTAGAGTAAAATTATGAATGACTAAGTAATGCAGAGATAGAAATACAGGTTCAAACTTCAAAATAAGCTATATCTATAGCCTCCAAGCCCAAGATAATTCTCTCAGCTTCGTAGCATAAACATTAGCAAACAAAAATAATCAAACTACAGATAAAGGAAACAGTAAACAGATGGTTGCTGCTGAAATGTACTGTAATGAACCACAAGAGTAAGATAAACATAATACTGTACATAATAAATGAGCTCAATATAAGAAAATAAGATTTTAGTTTCACACAATTTCCCATGAATTATTCTGGATATTTTGGATGTGTGAATGAAACCCCCCTGCCAAAAACTTTTTCTAACCTTTGCTGCTGCTGCTCTTTGTTGATTTGTCCAGGCTTGCTGCTCCATGAAAACCTTCTTCTGTAATAACCAAGAGAAACAACGTCCATCACTAGGCCATGGTCACCAAACACTACATTTCATTCCACACATAACAAAATGTGAATGATAAAAAGTCATAATCATCATGTGACAAAGCCACTTAAATATTTCTTTGAAATTGTGAACTTTAAAAGAAACCAATTCTATACAGATACATCTGATATTTGAGAATATTTAATCCGCTCCAATAGATATGCATGCACATTTCATGTATTTGTATTATTTCATCTTGACATCATTAAGTTATAGTACTGCAGTACTTTTAAGACAGGATTTATTGTTCTCATTACATACACAGTACTAGTTCTTAATTGGTTAATTTTCAAAATATTTGTAATTTTTTAAGAAAGCAATTATGAGAAAAATAACTTAAAAATCAAAGCAAGAGCAGTATTAAGCTTTATATAACTACTACACAAACTTGAATAAATGATATGATGAAAGACTTCTCATTATATGTATTTGCATAAAAATCTGAGACTATACCAGGAAAATTTGGATCTAAAAACACCTCCTAAGCTTAAATTAAGCTGATTAGTTCATGAAGTAGCAAGCCAATATAAAATTTTGCAGCCAGCAAGTGCTACATAATTGTTATCAACCCTATTACTTCCTTTTTCCCTTCTACATAAAAAAAAACTTCCAAGTTCATTAGAGCTCATTCATTTATATCTCTTTTAAATATAATGTAGTTTTTTTAAAACTAAACCATATTTTTCAATATAAATCAATCATTTACATTAGACCTCATTTTTGGCCTTTGTAAATCCTTAAAACTCCACTCTAAACTCAAAAGGATACCTTCTGCTAGCTAGATGGCATCAATATAGATATACTTCCGAGGATTTTGGGTTCTGGACATAAAAGCCTTAATTTTCTTTTCCTTTAGGTTATAAAAGTAATTAATCTGTGAGGTTTTAAGAGACAGGATATTTGATGTAAATGATAGGTCTGCTCCATTTTGAAAAAAAAAAATTTCTTTTGATAAATTCATCTGTTCAATACATAACTGTAGTTCAGTTGTCTCTCTCCACTAAGCTCAGTCTTTTTGACATTCATATTTAAAAACTTGAAATAATTTTATCATTTAGTGTCTTGCTCTAATCTGGTCTTCAGCTGCTGGCTCTCATCTTATTTTGTTGGACAAGAATTTACAGTTTATTAAATTCTTTATTCCTTATCTAGAATCTTAGGCACCCTCGTTCAGTTAGTTCTTTATGCATGTTGCATTTCTTATGATTCTGACCATCCTTTGCATTCAGATATACCGAGGCTGTACGATCCTGTACATAGACTGTACTAGGCATGCAGTTAATTCTAACAGTCATGCCTTCTCCATCATAGTGCTTAATATTATACAATGTTCTAGTAGTTTATTCCAGCTGTGACTAGATTGTGGAATGATCTTCTTAATTGGGCAGTTGAATCAGTGGAACTTCAGGAGTTCAAACTTGCAGTGAATGATTTAATGGTGAACAGGTTGATATGTCTCTCCTCATAGTTTATACAAGACAGATAAATTCTAATGTTGTTACTGATCTCAAGGTATTTTATATTAACTATTCATTACTTTTCATGTAGTTTATTTATTTCTTTATTTTATACCTCACTGCACTTTTTTCCCCTGTTTCTTGGGCTTATAGCATCCTGCTTTTCCAAAAAGGGTTGTAGTTTAGCTAGTAGTAAAAATAATAATAATAATGATAATGATATTAATAGTAACTCATTCCATTTGCCTTCTGTCCTAGTATGTTATGGCTGGGTCACGCCATCTGTGGCGCTTGTTAGAAAACAATATCAGCTTAGCTATATTTCATATTTTGAAGTAATAAACTAACCTAAAAATACTCTCGATATCACTAATCAGTTTTAAAATCTCTATCACCAACACCACTATTAGGTAACTTGACATACTGAATTCCCTCATAAATTTCTCTGGATAGTCTATGCATTCAAAAGATCCACTCTTCAAAGCCCAGTTAAGAATTAAAACAAATAACACTATCATTCAATACATTTAACAACAAAATTATGATTCTCATTGCAGTTAACATTTTTAATACATAACATATCTAAACTTGAAAAGTTTCCATTTCTAACTTAATCCTGTTAAGAATACTTTTAACATGTAAACAATATGGAGAAGCTGGTTGACTAAATCACTGTATACATCATACTACTATATACAGAACATTTCTGAATTCACCTCACGTTAAATACAACATACAATAGACAAATAACGACCCTTCCTCCTCCTCCAACTGGATAAACTAGATCAATTCATGATGCAACAATAACTAAAGGTAGTGTATCTGATTTCTGTCATGACTCTGTTGTCCACAGAATGATTAAGCAAGTGAGCTGGTATAAGTCTACTTCAAACTCATTTACAATAGGGAATACTAAGTTGAAAATGACCAACATAAAATATGCCTTTTATCTTTTATCAATTACAAACCACCCTAAACCTGGTACTTTGAAGTTATAAACTCTCACAATTACATCACTAATCTTTATTAAAGTAGTGTCTGGAAACTAGATGGCAAACTACAGTACGGATTTCATGATAGTCTATTGTGTTTTAACGTTTAAAAAAAAAAAACAGGATACATACTCTCATCAAAGGAGGAATGGAACCATAACCTTCTAATTTCAATAACCTAATTCAAGCATAATTTCATTAGGAAAGCCGTTCCAAAACATAGAGGTGTCTCTGGGAGGAGAGGATGGTATATGATAGGTAACCCCATCAAATACTGTTTATGAAGGATTACTACAGTATTTTGATATACCGTAGACAAATCTGAACATTGAGAAATCTCAAAAATGGGGGAATGTGCTTCAATCCAATAAGTCTCCTTCCCTTCTTAACACCTACCACTAACCAACTATTGTACTAAATCACGATTCCAGTTTGATCCTGTTTGTATAAAACCATTGCTCCTAATATTATCTTTACTATTAGGAGGGAAATACATCTGTGAGGAAGGCCTGCGGTACTATTAGAAGGACCGGAAAGTTTTCTCATGATTGATCACAAGTGACCGAAGTCACTTGTTCTACCACGTTAGAAATACTACTTGAATCCAAAACAGGTCCCCAAAAAGGAGTTTGAATTAGAAGGCTTCTGTACATCTGAGACCATCCCAACCGGGGAAGAACACAACTGTTCCTTATTTTTCACCAGAAAATTAGCAAGTATACCAGTTGATTCTTAGGTACTATTCAAAATTATTTTAACCAACATGATCAAGAAATTGAAAATTAAGTTAGTTTTAAATAAACTCTTGAGAAATTGAGAATTAAGTTAAGTTTCTATTTCTAACTCGATCCTCCTGTTAATAACAATATTGGAGAGAATTGGGGGCTATGAACTGGATGCCTTGGTCCATTATATGTTGGAATTGAGAAATTTTAAATGGAGAATATACTCTTGGAACTCATCTTTTTCTTAAGGAATCATTGCATATAGGCATTGTTTTGTGTGAACAGAAAAGTTATAACAAATGGAAAATTTACATGTATCTCCTATATTAGGTATACAGTACTTGTCTTCTCTATACAGTAAACCTTTTAATGTATGGTGCAGGCAAAATAGGCTATCAAGGATGAATGGTTTGGCTGGTGCCTTTGCAAGTGTAAGTGGAAAGGCAGGAGAATCTTTACACTTATAGTTGTGGTAGCTGGATTGTCATCCAGCATGTGATCATGCTTATGATGCACAGGAGGAGAAGGCAACTTCTGTGGGCAATGATAGAAAGGAAAGTAATTTCTTCCTAATATTTAGCGAAAGATGGAATCCTCTAATATACAAACCATCAATCACATGTACAGTAATTAGCTGCAAAATCTGGTATTTCTATCAACTGGGATACTATCTTACCATGATGACCCTTCCTGCAAATGGCCTTATAGTTATTTGGAGAAGTATGTGCCTTTATATAGACATAAGAATGAAGGCACAATTTGTTTGGCATTCAAAACTACTGTATGGCAACACTTTGACTCTACAAGCTTTCTCGAGGGAGTGCTAATTTATTCTTCAGGTGGTCATTTGTACAAAACCCTTCAAACACATACATAGAAAAAATTGTTCTTATGTAACATTTATTAATGGGTGTTTTTCCCTCGGCATTAACAGTCCCCTATGCTCTTTTAAAAGTGCTGACAATACAAAGCCTCACCACTTGTAGTCATTGGCAGATGTGCAGTACCCACATCTACTGCAACAGAATAGGACATTTGAGTCCTTGGTCTTTTGTTTCATAATGATTTTCAAGCAAACAAGGCCTCAGCAAATGTAGTCATTGGCAGATGTGCAGTATCCAGATCTACTGCAACAGAATAGGACATTTGAGTCCTTGGTCTTTTGTTTCATAATGATTTTCAAATAAACTTTTCTGAAAGTGGCAGGATAGAAGTTTGATGACTAGGGTGTTTGTCGTACATACATATTCTTAAAGGTATGTGGAGAAAAAGCTAGTTTATTCTAGAAGTCATCTGTGCAATGATTCTCACATCAAATAACTAGGTAAAACTTTTGATCTGTAAATATTGCAGAGATGTTATTCTTGATCATTTTCTTAAAGGCTTCAAGCCAAGGCTCTTCTCTTGAACTGGGAATGAAGCATTTAAGATTCACAAAGACCACAAATATGGGCTAATGTAAATGATAAGTTTGTTGTAAACCAAATACACATAGAAAATTTTTTTCAGTATTGATCATCATTATCATCATCTCCTCCTCCTACTCCTATTGACGAAAAGTGCCTGAATGTCTTTCGGGATTGATAGTTCACTTAAATTTATGCAAATCCTATTCTAAATTTCAATTAAAACTCAGGAAAGCTGAATTAAAGATTTAACTGTCTAGCTCAAGAAAAAATTCCTCAAAAGCCTGACCGAAGATTCAACCCGTAGATTTGCTGAAGATCTTACACTAAGAGCATTTTACTATGAAGAGCAGTTGACGAACATGTAATGGGAGCAGACAGGTGATGTAACAGGATATTGACAAGTTTACCCTAAAAACATAATGTAACCTCAGGAAGAAGTAGGCTTGACATGTCATCAATCCCACATCGTACCTATTAGGATTACTTAATGCAATACATATTACATTACTGCATAAAGTGTTTTACACAATTTATTTATGAGACTAGATGAGTTACTAATGAGTATAAAAAACTTATAATATAAAATCTTTTGAGTCCAGCAAAAGGCTACTCTTGGTTATGCATCAGCCAGTACACACCAAAGAAATTGGGCACAATTTTGAAAGTATACTACTAAAATAAATTAAAAAAGACATTACGTGGTTAATAATATTACCAAGAATATTCTAGTTACTCTAATATTGAATAAGTATTGTAGATATAGAAATCAACATCATAAGATGTCATTGGCATTAGAATGTATGCAACAATAAATTGATGATACACTTGCTTTTGAAAACTACTGTAGTACTTAATTATTCAACCCACGATGCATTGGTTTTGTATATTCAGTTGTGTGTGCTGATTGACAATATAGTAAAAAGTAGACTATTTCAGAACTTGAACCTCTAATCTTGGACTAAAACACTTTTAAAGTGCATCTTTAGTCAGAACACGAGATTCATGAATCATATAATCATATTCTCAGTTGTTCATTTCCATAAAAATATTGAAAACCATGAGACAAATACGAGTAAATAATTCACAAGAAAAAGTAAACAATTCAAAGAAAAATAATATTTGTGAGCACTGCACAAAAATATCATCGGATCTCAAAACCTTCTACATTGACTCACCAAGTAAATTACCAAAATATACCACATTAGCATACTGAAGGTACAGTAATTGGTCCACGCACTGAAAACTTCAATCAATCTTCTATCAAACAAAAAAAAAGGTAATATTTTAACTAGAAGGCTACGGAAGTAAACATTTGATGACTGTTGAACTTCTGGTAGCGAGGCTTCAGTTTTTTAATAAATACAAGAGAAACTACATGTAGCATGAAAATTATCTTGAGTTTACTTGTAGTTCATACATCAATGTTTGGTGAACACCAATAACCAGGGCTATACAGGGTAATTCATATTTTTAACATAGCCCTTCTAACTACGATGGTAAGCCCTATACACTGGTATAAAGTAAAAATAAATTTTGAAATTATTTCTACTATAATTACCACCCTATTTGCAATTAAATTTGAAGCTAAAAAAGCAAACTGACTCAGGATTTAAAACTAAAACCTTGTGAAGCATTGTAATTAATGGCAAAGCCCACCTAAAGAAAAGACTATAAACCTATACAGTACCAAACTTCCAACTTCCAACTAATACAGTATAGGAAGACGAGCACACACCTACTAAATGTACATATGCCTCCATTACCAACACATCTTCATTTCGCAAATATATCATAACAAATGATAAATAGAAAAAAAGCAACTTGATAATAATGATTGGAATTCTTCATACACACATCCCACAATGTAATCATAAACAGAAAAAAACTACCTCTTGTAAAAAGGCAAAAAAGGGATTTTGACGAAGGAAAAATCTATTTCTGGGGAGAGACCTGTGGCGCCCGGTGAAAAGGAGTCCTTCTAATATACTTTTCTGATAAAACTTCCAATTATACCAGAGAAAGATAAAAGCATGGAATGCAGAGGTTACTACCCTCGCGCGAGCACCTTGTGGGTGTCGTGTATAAAGCAAAGGCGCGTGAAAGCCACTATTCACAGGCTGTCTTCCATTTAGTTAATTCCTTCGTCAAAGGGATGGGCCGATACAGAGGCACCAGCCAATCTACCAGAGTCCCGCCACCCACGCCCCGACGCGAGCGCCATCTGAACAACATCCTTCTACCTTTTCAACTTAAACACAAATTCTAAAAAAAAAAATTAGTCTTGCAATAGATATGTAAAGATCATATCAATAATTGCAGTTTTAGAACTGAAAATACAAAAAACCAAATGAGAGTTTTCAATTTCTAATATGTCAGAGGCTTGATCAAATTTACTTACCTATCACAGCCGATTAGAAAGACAATAGAGTTTGCAGGAAAAATGGTTACCTAAAAACTTACTTCCTACAATGTTTTAGAATTTCTCAAAAGTCTAAATTCAAAATTTGCAGAAGGTAATAGAATTTCTTATCATTGAATAATCCCATAAACATGCCACAAACTTTCTGACAGTCAGTAAGGGGCAAATGATAAAATTTTCTGGGGACTAAACTTGTTTGGTAGAAAAAATATACTGGGAAGACAATAATCTTCCATATCCACTGACCCGGTAATTCTATGGGGGAAAACAGAGATGGTCAAGGAAGAACGAAAAGAAGGCAACTTGGAACTGAAGTCTCCTTCTTAGATATCGAGAGATCTGCCAGATTAAATACTTCAAGAAACAGACAGGAAAGGAGTTTTCTAAACCTTAAATGAATGGTAAGGGCTGACCAAACTGATTTATTCTCTAGGAATGCAAGAAGCAGCATCCTTCACTTGAGAAACTGTTAACAGTAATATCTTGGTAAAAACCATTGATCATACAGTAAAGTGAATCCACGCTCGAAATGCTGAATTAATGACAAGGCAGAAAGTTTGATTTAATTTGATAGAAGGAAAGGTAAGAGCACTATAGAGAATTTGTGAAATTTTCTACAGTCATTAGTTGCAAAGTCCTTTCTATCATTAAGGCCACATCAATGTCATACTAGAGCCATGAATTCATAAGCTTAGCTATTTTGCAAATTTAAGAGAAAGGAAATATGATGATGGTAAAAGATGCAATATAAACCTTAATGCATCCTCAAATTAGATAGCATTTTTAAGTATAAGCAGACAAACTACGTATGTCAACTATTTTGGCGTTATCAGAAAATGAAAACAAAATACATTCGAAGAACAATAATAAATAAAATGTGTTTCCAACAAAGTATGTTCATGCACCGTTTTCTAATTCCCAAATTGAATAGTTTACTGTGAAACATAATTTGAATGTATATAATTATAATGATGTGCTCTCTTTTTGTTATACTGTTTATTCCTATTTTGACAATTTCATATTTATGGATTTATTACTCAGCTTTATTCCGCAAAAATCTTTGTCACACATACATTCTAAGACCTTGGGTTTACCGTAGCATGGAGGACATGTTTTTAGTTTGGATTGTCGGTTTACTTGTCAGTTTGTTAACACCTCATTACAAACTGGATGCTCATGAAAATCTTCTCAGATAGCTCTCTTATGACTAGGAACTGGTGATTCAATTTACGTTATTGATTAAGAGATTGTAATGTAACTTTTGGGATATGAGAAATTTTACAGTGGTACTGTTCATATATGGGTGGATATTTGTTGGAAAGGTCTGTGAATTTGAATGAATAGTACAGATTATATAAAAGTTGATTTTGTTCAGGAAATCGGTCAAAGGTTAATTACTAAGAATAAGTTTAACATAAGCAAGGTCCAACTTTGCAAGTCTTACTGAATTGAATAAAGCATCTATTCTAACTGATTTGTGTAATAATAATAAAAAAAAAAAGTTGAGTGGTTGGGACTGCAAAACTGGAAAATCAAAAGACAAAAAGAAATGCAACTGGGTCAAAAAGACACTGCAATGAACCTTTAATGCTGCTTATAGTACAGCAATTAAGCAAACTACTGTATACACAATGTGTTTATGCAATTCTTACTTTACATGTTCCCAATCTTTACATAAAACTGTATCATTTACTTTATACAAACCTCAAAGTTCCAGGATAAAAAATAACCTACATTTCAACACTTCTACCAACAATATTAACTAAACACGTTTTAGGTCTCTCTCTTTCCTTAAGATAGGTCAACGTTATAAAACCAATTAACTTATGTAGCAAGGGTTGAACCCTTCTTGTAAGGAAGGCTAACTACAGTACTTCAAATCTACTTTATTTTTATACCATATTATTCTCTCTTTCGTAATTCTAACATAACTATAATTCACCTTTGCCAAAATCCTTAAGCATCTAACTTATTGTCCATTTCCATTACCTTTATCAATATCTTTCAATGTGATTTATTTTCATACTTTTACAAGTTTTTTAATCTGATACCCTCGTAGTCTCATTCTACTTATAATTTTCTTTCTTACACCATTCAATCCAAATAACTAGGACTGTTCAACAAAGAAAATAATTTCTTAAAATCACTTACGTAAAATTTATTTGCATGCAATAACTGTCATAAAAAGAAGTATGTACATAATTCCAAACAATATTCAACATACTTTTTTTCTGGGCAAGAGTAGTTTATGGAGCTAATTTATTATCTCAGATTATTTACTAGAAATAGTTGTGAAATCTTTACTTAATCCATTCTTAAATATATTTCAATAACATAAATATTTATCACCTTCAAAATGAAACCAAAAGCAAAAACATATGGTGCAAAATAAATTTACGACAAGCAATGAATTAAATTAGTGGTATGTATAAACTCTTATAGTAAATGTTAAGCAAAGTCTTTCTAATCACAAATGAGATTTTGACTCAATGAGGTCAATATACTCAATCAAATTTGACCTACACTATCATGACATGTAGATAATTCTAATGGTCATGTCTTTATAATAAGGTTCAATGCCATATAGATATTTTGGAAGTTTCACTCCACCTTTGGCCAAATTCAAGTACGCTAGATGAAATCCTGAAATTTCAGTTATTCAAACTAAGTGTATCTTAACAGCTTAATCTTTTTAGTTGTTATTCCTTTAATGTCTAGTAGTTTATTCTTTGGGTTTGTACGAAGCTGCTTTCCAAATTGTAGAATCATGCTTCAGTTACTAAGGTTGTATCTCAGCAATTAATAACAATAAACAATAATGATATCATTATTGACAATAATAATAATAGCAATGATAAAAATAACAATATAATTATCTTTAATATATATTACACCTAAAGGAACTACTAACAGTAATAAAGGTTCTTTGCAGTGTCACCTTGACTTCCAGATGCATTATTTTCTCTTGCTTCTTATTCATTGCTTTTTCCCTCTCCTCACATAGCAGTCCAACTTAATTACCCTAACATTTTTCTGTCATTAAAGCATGAGAAAGCTGTGTGACATCAATACATTATTCCAGTTATTAATGAAAACCAAAGCTGCATATACTCAAAACTTTTTATTCCACCACCATAATGAAATTTCAATTGAATTAAATTTGTACTAGAAAATTTCCATTATTTCAAAAATTTAGAAATATTCTATCCACATATATTTTACATCTAAAGCTAAAGAACTCCTTACCTATATCTCCTTGACAGAAATGTTAAACATAATGAGCTAACTTTCTACTTTTCACATTTCATATGAAATAAAAATGTAAATGTCTGTATACATTTTCTTGACTACTGTTGCAATCTAATAACATACATAGACTTGCGATAAAATTATAGAAATGGTTTTGTATTGCCTTTAAATATTCTTAAACTAGTGCTTAATTTAATTTCACCATTTGCCACTTCCTTCATGTTGAGCTAAATACTTTAAAACAACACCAATACTAAGTTTACTTTATGAAAAACTACATAATCCCTTGCCGTATCGTGGCTCACCTATTGTGACCTTAGTACATCGCAAATTTATAAACATATCTAAAAATCTGTATCACAGTCTCTTTATATTGCAGGTTTCTGGAGGCAGATAAGTTTTATGTCTTTTTCAGATTTTAATCATTTATTTGGTTAAAAATTATTTCTAGGCCTAAAAATCAATTAAGTAAACACTAAAGTAATAGATAAAAATACAGATATATAGTTCGGTAGTGAGAACGTGAGGTATACAGTTTGTTAAGTTTGTTGGAAAAAGGATCACACATCTGTATGAAAATAGAGATTCGGGAAGCATAAGGAAAGTGACCTAGCTTACCCAGAAAATTTCGTACAAGGCATGCAATTGGCCAGTAGAGGCAACACAACCAATCAAACAATGCTAATCAGTATCCTGTCTGCTGAACCACAGGATCACACTCAAATGCTGTGTGTGGTTTTTTTTCTGCTTTTCTGGCTAAAATTGTGAATTGCTTTCAAGCCCTACTAGGCCAGCTAAATGTTATGCACCTTCTAAGGTGTCGGACGAAGATGCTTACTATAGCTGAGAAACAAACTCCTTGAAAGGCTTAAGGAAAGAAGAAGCTATGTGGATGCAAGCCGCCATTATGACCTCGACGAACCTATCATTCACGAAATCAAGAAGGATAAAACGAATGCAGTATAAGGATGAGAGCAAAATATTATTTTCAACAAGAGAGCAAAAGGGGTGGTAACTTCCTTCAATAAACATCATCGTAAGAATAGTGTCAGCAGTAACACTTTGGATAAGTGACTGTAGGAAGAACATTGCATAGGAATAATAATAATAATACCAACACCACACTTAAGAAGGCCAGGCAGCTCTACAGTAAATTTACGATTACGGTGACTACGACCGAAAATCAGGACCATCTATAGCATCTCTCCCCAAACCAGCAGAATTTAATGCCTCCAACTACTGGTTTTATGAATTACAGTGGAGGTTCAGCCTAGAATGTGTCCTTTCACTGAGAAGCTGCCTCTGCTGACAAACCAGCCACTGATGAGTACGTGAAGATGTTCCAGACCATCATCGGGAAGGGGGTTATTCGCATAAACAAGTTTTCAATATGGATGACATTGGTCTCTTTTGAGAACGTATGCCATCGCCGACTTTCATTATGAAGGAGGAGACCAGAACCCTTGGATTCAAGGCCTACAAAGATTGCCTCATATATAATGTGGCTATGATACAGGATTTAGGATAAAGCCAGCACTTAATAACAAGATCAAAAGCCTAAGGACCTTAAAAAACAAAAATAATATCCTCCCGCCAGCGCATTGGATGCATAACCAAAAGGCTTGGATAAAGAATGCACTAACATTGGATTGGTTTCACCAGTGCTTCATCCCTAAAGTCAAACTTTATCTTGCCAAAAAGGGCCATGATTTTTAAGTCTTTTTCCTAGTAAATATTGCTAGAAGCATTGCCTGAAGAAATTGAGGTCAGAAGGGGTTAACTACTATAAAGGATTCTCTCCTGATGAAATCCATCTCTCAGCAGTAGGTAAGGCAGTGAAGCAAGAGAAATTTCTCAGAAGAGATGACTTCACAGATGTATAAACAACCTGATCGAGGACCACTCAGATTTGTTTACAGGTGAGAGTCTGACGGAAACGACAAAATCCGCAAGTGATGACAAAGAAAGTGCATGAAGATTCAGGATAGGAAGTCAGTCTAACACTAAAATACCTCTCAACTTTAGCAAAAATAGCAAAAGAACTTGAGACAATGACTGAAGATTGAGATCTGCTTATGATTCATGCGGTGCAGTTCAGATATGAAACTGAGCGAGCCATGGAGGTTTAAAAGAATATCTTATTGCATAAGAAAAGACAGCATCAGTAAATGCCAATCACTATGTTCCTTAATCCCCCCACAAAAAAAAATTAGACATGGGCACTACTCCATCAGCAGAAATTGAAGTTAATTCAGAGGATGACGTCAACAAACATATTGCACTACCTGGCAAAGTGTCTGCTGAAGTGGTGCTTTAAAAAGAGTGGAGATACTCTTTCTTGCTGTGTAATACATGTACCTCATCACTGCCATCTTCTACATGCTTCAGTACTGCACACCTAATCATCATCATTAATCTAGTTTACGTATCTTCAATGGCGCGTGTTCCGATTTTCTTTTTTTCTTTAAAATGTAGGTAAGGATGTGTCTACAGTAAAAATAAGCTTTAGCTTAAAAAGTGATTACACTATGAGTGCATAATGGGTTTATAAGTGTGTTGCAATAACTGAGGGATTACTGTACAGTAATGCAATTCAAGCAAGCAAAGGTGCAGTGCTATGATTTAGAGTGAGCAAAATGTAGATGAGGCTTGGTATATAAAATTCAAGTGAATTCATTCAAAACCTGTGCCTTATAATTCCTTATAAAATATTCACGATATCAAGATCAACAATGTGGATATCAATGAAACCAAATATAAAAAAATCAATGTAAAATCTTGTCTCCATCTATTACTTAGAAATTAAAAGTATACGTCAGTTCCAAATATCATATCCTTTACTTTCTATACATTCCTCACACTTGCCGCACCATACCATATTTATAGCCATTCACAGAACTCCTCTTCTCTTTTGTAAGTAACTGGCATACATTAAACAAAAACGGTTATCTTTAATCTGTTTTTCCTATACCCCTTCTTAGTCAAATAAATGATTGTGTCAAGTAGCAAAATTAAAAGTTTAAATAATTTGTTTTACTTATGGTTACTTCTTGCTAATTCTACCTAAAGTACCTTGAGAAAATTTAAAGGCAAATATTTCAGGTTATTTTCAAATACCTAATGCAGTACTTGCTCTCGAAAATAAATCTCTACATGAACTGTTATTATTCTTTACACATTTTCTTCACAAAAAAAAAATTGATTTATTGTACTACTGAGAGGACTAAATGCTTAGTTCAGTGGTCATTCAAACAGCCATTCATGTAGTTATTGTATATATGGGAAATATATTCAACTTTCCACAGAAACTATACGTTTCCTTCTATTTTAATCCTTAGTTAATTACGCTATGAAATATGAAAACGAGTAGGATGACACATGGCATTATTGCTCACCGTAAAAATGTTTGCAATTCATAAGCCCGGCAACAATTTTGTCATGGCCAAGATCACTCGACAGTTAAAGAATACATCATGTCGTTATAGAAAAGTCACCAGTTATCTTAAACTGCCATATATTGTAATGACAATAACCCATATTCTTTATGAGTTTAAAGCATCAGTATCTATAAATCCATCTTCTCACCCTATAACAAAAATAGTCCATATAATCAAATTTTAACAATGAATCTATGGGTGCTCATTACAATTCACAATATCTTTACTTTCCATGGTAAAATTTCCGCTTTCAAACTCTCATACTTTCTAGGATTCATGAAATCTCGAGGATCATGTAGTACTTTCAAATTTTCCCCAAAATAGGCAAATGTCTAGGACAGAGCCCTAAAACACATGTGCATAATCTTTTTATCAAAATTTTGTTTGTATCTCTTACAGCTCTCACAGATATAAAAAGATAGATACAGTCGATAAACGAATATAAAAATTCACCAAGTTATTGTTATTCTCCCCACAACACTAGATCTAGACTTAGTGATGTGTGTCAGATGAATTCTAGAAAAATGTTGGTGTCTATCACATATCATTGATAAACCTTTGGTATTCATGATAATGGAAGAAGCTGCAAATAAATGCAGAAAATTGGACTCACTGATGCTGTTTTATGCAAATTACCAAGTTTCTACAGCTGCATAATTCTAAGGGAGAAGTCATAGAAATGTTTGAAAGATAGAAGAATGCAGTGGAGAAGAAGGGTCTAAGCTTCTGGAAAGGAAGAAAATGAAAAAGATAATCAGGAAAAAGTTCATGTAGTTACTTTAGCTAAGGTGCACATGAGAACTGTGATGTGTACGGAATATAAGAGAGGATGTCAAAAGAGAAGCTTAAGGTTATAAAAGTTACACGAAATAATAAATTTTCTATGCTTGAAATTTATGAAAAAAAAAAAAAAATAAGCTAAAAAGTAGGTGGATGGGTTCAGAACCTGTTATGGCTGATGGGAAGGTCTTAGAAGAGGTAGACCATTTCTGACACCTTGGGTAAAACCTTGGACTGTAAAACTGGAATTGACCCAACAGTAAAAACTAAGCAGCTACAGCAGTAATGAGATGGAGAAAAAGCTCATCTATGGGAAAATAGAAATATCCCCCATTAGTATGGAGTGCACATTTGGCTTATACTACTCTTCCAGAGGAAACATGACAACTGACAGAAAATATGAACTTTGAAAATGTATGCCAATTGGAATTAGACAAAAAGTCAAGGTGCTAAAAAGTGAAACTGGTTATACTGTACTTCATTTAGTTAACACCTACCATACTATATACTTTAATATGCAAATGATATTTCTATGTCATTTTCAATTTTTCTAACAATCCAAACAAATGGTTACAAAGCACAATTTAGTGCTAACAATATGCCTGGTGACAGATCTCATAATGACTGACATCCCACCAGACCAGTAAAGTCCTCTGCAAGTTTAGGTAACTATCTAATTTTTACAAGACAGATTAGTGGCTATTCAAACACTAAAGGCATGTATGTCTCGTCTCTAACCTTTCTTATACCTACATTTGAAAGAGGATTGATTAATCACTGTCTAGGTAGTTTTTATGGCCCATGGATATTAAAAAAAAAAAAAAAAAAAATTTCTTCTAGCAAGATAAATTCTAAAATATGTTAAAAAAAAATTTTCATGCTTGAGAAATTATTTTCTTTTTTAAAATTTTCAAATAAAAACTGCAGTATTTAAACTGATATTTATGTTTCGATACAACAGTGAAAATTCATAAATTTATCACAAATGCAATGACTGTAAACACTCCTCACATCAAGTACAATATAACTAATGCTTATTCCCTAAGCAAACTCTCTCAACTCTTAAATTTTGCTACTTAAATGTATTTCCAACACTTCAATTACACAAATGTTTATAATCCACAATCAAGCATGATTCTGGATACTTATTTACTAGTTTAATCTTTTAAGAGCACTGCATTTCTAACTGCAACCTTCAAATATCTTAATTTGTAAAGTGCAATATATAAATTCTCTCAACACCATAACTATCATGCCTTTAGATCATCAATTACCTTTTAAGCTAGAGAGATACTTTACCATCATCAAATGCTTCCATAATTCAAGGGAATTATTGTTATAAAAGCTCTATTACTCAAAACTTCCCAAGATAAATTGATAAAACATATTACCAAGTCCTGAAAGTGCCAAACTAAATCACAGTACCTGAAAGGTATGATTGGCCATCATTGAATTAAAAACAGTAAAATTTTTAAGTATGCAATTCCATGTTTCTTCTTGCAAACACCTGTGGATGGCTAAAGTAGTGTTTTATGAGGCCCCCCCCCAAAAAAAAAACCCACTGAACTGGAGTTTACTTCACCTGCGTATCCCGTTACACCATAAAAGGTTAAAATAAGCATCCATGCCACAGCTAGACTGACCTGATTTAGTTATGGTCTATATCTCATTCAGTCATGCTACCTCAAACGATTGTCTTAATAGTCCCCAAGGCTGGCCAGATGAGAGCTATGCTTTTCCAGAAGAAGGAAACCCATACTGTTGAGGCATCACTTGGAGCATACAGTATGTTCAAAGGGTATAAAAAATATGTCTTTTCTTAACTCCTACCACTTCTTCTGAGGAACTTGTTCTAGGTATCTAGCCAGCTCCAAAGTTACGCCTTAATGAGCATTGATATTGAAACCTAGTGAAGCATAGAAAGTTATACCTAAATGATAGTTGATGTTGAGACCTATTGAAGAATAGGAAGATATATTATTGCTGGGATGAGAGAATTAACACAAGTGGAGTCGAAGATCTCGGGGTTCTATAGCGAAAGGGACCAGCCCCATACTGGGACACATTGCCTTTGTTGTAACTTGAACTATAAGATAAGAGAGTTAGATGGTGTCCCATCTAAAATAAGCCACCTTCAAAGCCATGTTGGTAAATCTCCCACCCAATAGGAGTACCAATTTTTTTTAGAAGCAATTAGGCGAGTGAAATTACTTTCCTAAGGTCACAGAAGCCACAGGGAGAGATAAGGCTTGAGAGGTCTTTCATAACATTCGCCAGGCGACAGAGGGCTGACTTTACTTGAAGCACGGATGCCTTGTTCAATGAATGAACCATCCTCCTTGTTCTGGAAGTGTCTTCGTGGGACAGGAGAGAGCAGGTGGCACCTAGAATCCACTTGTAACTCTAAAGAACAACTAACACCTGAAAAATGCCTAACTGAGCCTGGGGAGAATGAAACTGGGAAATCCTGAGCGATGATCTCGGTATTCCTATTGGGCATCCTAGGGAGAAAACTGCAGCCTAACACCTTGTAAAACTTCCTTAGCCTTGAACCTGGTACAGGAAGGTAGGAAGAATCTATGGGGGTGATCATACACTTTTGGTCTAATCCTGCTGTCCTGTGGCAATCATTATCTCTTGATCTGGCGACAGATTTTGTCTATGAAGGTCAAAGCTCCTCAGATGTCTCTAACAGTGGTTAAGGGGAATATCAATCTCAAACTGGTTGCACATCCAGTCCATCACCACCTTTAATGATAATTCCTCCTCAACCCCTCCCAGACATTCATAAGTTTCCTCCATTGGAATCTGCTAGGTTTTCAGCTTGGTTGAAAGAGGAGGACAACTTCTCAACCTTGAAACTGACCGCTCTCTGGAGAAGAAAGAGGCAAAGGACAAACAGGTGGATTGATCAACAAGCCAGACGACCCAGACAGAATGCAATGCTTGTCTCAAGAGTGACCTCAATAGGAATCCCTTGAGGGTGGGGCATGCACTATCAGGAACATGCTGGTAGAAAGTCTGAAGCTCTTCAAATGGAATTCCTCTGCAAAGGAGATCTAAAATCTCCCTGCAGTTTTACGATCTGCTAAAGGCTTGTCAGACAAGTCCGAACATTCTTCTTGATTGGGAGACTTCTAGAAGGGGTAGGCCTGGAAGTAGTAAGTGTTGCCTGTAAAGAACATGGGAACATCTTATTCTATACTGGTTGTCGGATGGGAGCAGTGTCATTCCGGGGGTAGGGATAGGAATGAGAGCAGCTGAGGGAATCAATGAGACTGGAAATCCTTGCATAGGAAAAGCAACATTAGGCTAGGCTGAAGGCAGTTAGGTTTCATACAGTAACCAAAAACTGCTCCTGAAGGGTAGCTATCACTTCCCCCAAAAGTCTTCCATCTGATCTAAAGGCACAGTATCTATGGACCAATAGGTTAAACCAGAAGGGAAGAGAGGTAGGCTCAGTCTAGCAGTAGCATTCTTTTTTACTTTCTTTTATATGACTGGATACTATTACACAGAAAATAAAGGCAACTTATAAGTAATGGGCTGTATTGAATAAATGAAAAGGCAAAAAATATCCACCGAAACTAAAGAAATCACTTGTAAAAAATTTGCAACAATTAACAACTTCTTTAGCTCAACATATTGATCAGCAATCAATATATATAGTGTTCTGTAATTGTCAAATTGGGTAAACTTAGCCATTCAACATAACCACCACCAGATAGTCATGACAATGCAGAGTATTTTAAAAGAATTCTATATTCCATTAAAAGCAGCCCTCGTTGCAAGCAGTCTTATAACAAATGGATAAAGTAAAAAGTAGGCAATGCATTCGCTCTCATTAAAACGGGCCCGTAAAGTGAAAAATTGATTAATGGTTAGCTCATAATACTATGAAACAATCAAATAAATTAGTTCTACTTACAAGTCTCAATTATCAAACATATCAGAGATGGCCAACTGGTCCTTAGGAACACAATGGTATTTCTCAAACAGCAGGCCAATGGAATGTTAATCCCAGAAGCTGCAGAATACAAAACCTAGATGGGTATCTCACCTTATTCTCAGATTTGTCATCCTGTTCTTCATCAGACAAGAACTCACGTTTTGGATATGGAATGGGTCCACCAGCAAAGACACTAATAAAAAGAAAGAAAAATTCTGTATCAGTGTTGTACCTAAACTTCCAACACAAGAGCAATCTTACATGAAAGAATGAAAAACAAATAATTACTATATATTTCCACGTATAAAATGACCTCCAGATAAGACAAGGTAAAAAAATTAGGAAAATATTTAGTGAATTTATCTCATACTTGTAATATAAGATGACTGCTAAATTAAAAAACCATTTGTGTATAGCCTAGCTTTTCAAGCAACACATATCTTATCAAATATTGGTTAAGTAAAGATGACGTTATTACTAATGTGGTTTTACTGACTATCCTTAAAAATTCAAAATAAATTAAATAAAAGTGATCTTATATCATATTTTTTTCATAAACACACCACCTAAAACAGAAACCATTGTTTTGCATGCTTCATTGTCCATCATAACAAACACAGGATCGCATTTATTCACCTCAGTAATAACGTATTATACCTATGGCTTTCAGTAAAGATATTACAAATATTTTACTTACTGTATCCTTAGAAAATAAAAATATATTAAATTAAAGGCAATTCTCAATTTTATTTTTTATAAACACACCATCTAAAAGGGAAGCCATTTTTATGTTTACGTTTCATCACCAATCATAATGAACGAACGAATGTATACATTTACACATCAAAAGTTGCTAATAAACTTTATGAAAACTGTTATTTATTGTAAGATGTTTATGAAATTATATTAAGAATACTTTTTTTTCTCAAATGTGAACAGATCCTCAACAGTGGCAGTTGAATAGGCACCTGGGATCCCATAAAAAGAAAAAAGTTAATTTCATCAATGCGAAATTATTTCTTAAATTGACTATTTACTAAGATATGCTAATAATACATTAGGTAAAAATAGATTTATTACTTTTATTATCATTTTACTTCATAATGTGAATCTTTTCATGTATGAGAGCGGTTATCACACTGAGGCCTAGGCTAGCTTACCGAGAATCACCATTTGGAATTCAAGGTTTGATTTCTAGAATGGTAGTATAAGATGACCCAAATTCACGGAAAAAAACGGTAGTAAAAAATTAAACTAGAGGTTTGGTTAGCCCTTACACAAATCTACACTAATGATAGTCTAATGCACATGCATCGAACATATTCCCATGTAAGACTACAATAAAAACTCCCTGTAAAACTTTTTATTTCCAAATACAGTATTCTGGATTGCCCAAAATACTGCATAGACAAAAACAGTCCAAATCTAGATCATTTGTTTGATGAAAAAACAATCCAATAACATACTTCCACAAACTTCTCTTTGAATATGGAGTAAAGTGATAATGTGGAAATGACATGACAAAAACCAAAGATAGTTCTGAATGCTTTAAGAGAAGAGGGTGAAATAAGGATGTACTGCAATGTAGAAATAAACTTTTTTTAAACAGTAATTTGTACTCCTAACTATTTAACACCGAGTCCTTTAATAGGAGTATGACTTCAGTGAAGTTGGAACTCTGCAGTTAAAACTTATAGTGAGATTTTGGTAGTTCCTGGCAGTTGGCAGGGAGGCCATGTCCCTTTGCCAGCACACCGAGTAGCCACTTCGAAGTGTAACCTTAAGAACTCAGGTTTGTATAGTTAGGAATACAAATTACTTGAAAAATTAGCAATTTGTTCCAACACAAATACAAACTCTTGTCCTTTAATAGGAAACTTAACTTTTGGAGGGAAAAAGTTCCTATGACCAAGCTAGTTGGTTCAAGATTCATGGATGTTAAAACAATCTGACCTGTAAAGGTGTGAATGTGCTGATTCCTATCCACCTCTTACCAACCTGAGTCAAGTTTCTCAAGTGATAGGCTGCTATGCTTCTATCGAAAGACAGACAGTCCCGGAAAAACCTATATCCTAAAGAGAATAGGAAGTCTGAAATGTATGGTCAATTTATAGAAAAGGGTTATATACATTAGGTCCATCCTTCCTCTTGTAAGGAGAATGGGAGAGATACTTCTATCTTTACACGAGATAAATTGCTTAGTACGATTGCTTACGTGCAACAACATATCCAGCGAATAATAGCATGACCACTGCACTCCAAGGGAGAGGAAATAAAAGAGGAAAAAGGGCCAAATATTCTACTTATCCTAGACTTCTGTCGCGATCACTATTTTAGACGAGATGTTTCTAGTCTTGTGCAGGAACTAGGTACCTGCTGAGCAGCTACCACTTGTCGAAGTGAGAACACGTCAAAAGATTTGTGGGTACACTCCCAGAAAAAGTAGACTGCAAAGGTTGTCTGGCGTCTCCACACTTCAGCCTTCAAAACTTGTAACACTGACATTCTTCCTGAAGGATACCATTACCCAATCCCTCTGACTTTGTAAGTGCGAGCTTGAGGGAGGGTTTCTCTTGATCCTCAGCCGATGGAGGATAAGCTTACCTGAAGGTTTTTAAAAACCAGAAAGATATGGTGTTCTTGCAGATCATCTTAGATCTGTCTGTGCTCAGGAAAAAATTTTGGTGCTGCCATCTGAAGAATGGGGACAACGATGACTGATCTCTGATTACCAGTCGACTTCTCCACGAGGAATAGATGACTGAAAAAGCCTGCAGAGTCATCCAGCATTTTCTTCACCTTTGCCAAAAGGTTGGGAACTTGTTGGAAGTCAGGTGATAAGATGAAAATGTCATCAAAGATTGAATGAGAGGAGGACGAGAGCCAACGAACGTGAGGCTGTATCCGGACAGGACTTCTGTCCCAGTCTTTGGCTAAGTACTGCTGCCACCTTGCCCAATAGCTTGATGGGCATCTTCCACTTGTGGCAGCAGCACAAGGAGACTGCTGGTCTTTCTGCAAGAGGTAGGAAACGCAGACTTGGCTCTCGATGTCACTGACGACTTCTGCAAGGCCAAGTTAAGAGCGGTCGTGTTTGACGTAATAGTGGATGCCTTTGAGGTGCCAGGGTTCTTAACGGTGACTGTCCAATGGACTGCAGTCCTGACTTGTTTTCCTCCATGTCTCTACTATGTTGTCCACTTCATTGTATGGGAAAAGGGCTGGTTCTGTAACACCTACAAGTTTCTTAGTGCTAGAGCCTCCCGTTGACCAATTTGTCTTAAACTTGGTAATTAGTGCATCCCTTTGCTTGAGCACCCTGTTGTCCCCCTACTAGCTTTGCCAAAGGCTGAGTAGCATCAAAGAAAGCAACAGCTCCAGACTAGTGGTCTAACCAGGAACTTACCTGGAGACTCACCACGGATATGCCTTCTATGATAACAGACAACACTGAGAACACGGTTCCCTCCATCCCGAGTCTCTCAACAAAGTTCCTGGAGTCAAGGATTTCACAGCAGCATTGATTGGAAGTGGAGAAGGGTTGGAATCCTCAGGGACGTAGAATCTCCTTTTACAGAAAGCACAGGCGTCAAGATCTTGCTTGAACAACTCTAGCAAGTTCCTCAGACCAGAGATCTGAAATCTACAAGGTCTAGAGCCCCTCAAATGAGCTCTGACCAGAGCAGGCCTCAAATATTGAGCAGCAATGAAGTGACAATTGAAAGAGGTCACTCCACTCTTAACAGGTGCTCTAGTTGCCTCACCAAGCAGTCATTCCACCCTTGACTGGTGCTCTAGTTGCCTCCCCTAGGTCGCTGAACTCTCAAATAAGACAAGACCTTGTAAAACATAATTTCATCTCTGGATATTCTGTTTCTGCCAGTGCTTGTCCAGTCAGGTGCCAGAGGATCAATCGTGTTTTTGGATTCCTCCTCTCTAGGGAGGGAGGTCTCACTGTGATCTATCTGGTGGAAGCTCTTGTGGTTTCACTTATATCTTCTCAGTGCAAAAAAACCAAACTGGTTGGTAGGACGAAGAAGCAGGGATGACATCATGCGGGTTTAATTTCTATACAGCCCAGGTGGTGCTGTATGTCCTTGTGTGCATCTTGGGTAACACGGCAGAGGCCTATACCACTATAAGATGCCCAGAAGAATGCGGAGAGGACCTACAGGTATGTGTCCTTGGGGGTCAGTCAAATGAAGACAGGGAGTTTCTGAGGTGGTCTGATGATCTCTTCAGTTTCATGTGAATGGGAATGCCTGTCCTTCTCGCTCACAGGGGTAGAACACTGAGGTAACGGGGGTCTTCGAGCTGGAATGTCCCTGTGCATCAAACTGCCAGCTGTAGACCTTGAGCAATGGGAAGAGGAGGAAGAACATCGTCCTGAAGCTCGAAACTCTTTATCACTTTGAAGCTCGAAACTCTTTATCACTTTGAAGCTCGAAACTCTTTATCACTTTGAAGCTCGAAACTCTTTCTCACTTTGAAGCTCGAAACTCTTTATCACTTGAGTAGTAAATGGATGTCCAGTCTGAGGGTGTTAAGTCCCTATCTCTCCTGGGACTCTGAGTTCTGTTGCATGAAGTGTGACTGCATGAGTCCTTACTGACAAACTTTCCTAAATGAAATGATTGCGCTAAGAGAAAGGGTGTAAGGTGTGAGTAGTCAGGAAGACCGCATGGGAGAATGTAAAACAGGGTAAGCATGATCGTAAGATCACACTAACATTAAGTAAGTGTGTAGGATCTATTTAGAGGTGAGGTGGCACGTAAAGGCTTTAGGCATGGAGACCTTATGTGTGCAGCCTTAGTGCGCAGTGACCTAGCACAGGATTTAACGCACCAGTATCTAGCGCATGGAGAATATCTGTAAGGGGACCACAAGTGTGGATCCATAGCATCTGGAGAACTTACTTGTCATGAACCTGCACATGGAGACACTGTTTGTACAAGTTCTACACAAGGAAACACTTACATGTGGAGATTTTGTTGGAGGAAGACTTACAAGTGGGGATTTGCATGTAGATATTGCATATGGGGGTCTTTGCTCATGGGGACCTTAAACATGATATCCTGGTATCTCTAGATGTAGCTCTGCATGAAGGCGATCGAGCACACAAAGTACATCCTGTGCATGAAGAACTGTCCCAAGGGAATCATGCATGTGAAGATGATTGTGCAGAGAGAAACTTCCCGATGTTATCATAGGAAAAGGATGATAAGTACCTGCAAGCGGAGCAGAAGTGCATGCGTCTCATACCTTCCCGAAGGTTAGTTAAAATTGCTGAGTGAAGGGGGTAGGCCTAAATGTCGGAAAACTTGGTAAAGATGTCTTCTTTGTCTTTGGAGGTACAGGAGATCTGAAGGCTCAGAAGCAGAGGATGAGGTCATAAGTTAGGGACTAGAAGAGGAGGACGGCCAAGACATTTCTTCTCCTTGCCACGAGTCACTGTCTAGGCTTTCTCAGCTGACAACGAGACACCGCAAAAGGGAAGGATCGATGATCTTCTTGAGCAGACTGGAACCAGTCAATGGGCGGTAAATTCAGTGCTCTGCATGTAGAGTGGTTGACAAGCGAGGCACAGCAGCATAAGTACTGGGTCCTAGCAAAGGTTAAAACCTCCAGCTAGTTCTCTAGAGAAAGAACGGCATCAATGCCTTAGACGGGCTACAAGGTCCTCAAGTCCAGGTTCCTGGAAATGTCAACAGCTACCACATCTATGGGGTTCTTTGAGGAAAACGGAGAGGAATATCATCTTCCTTTGGGGAAGATGATAAACACCGCCTCACCTGAAGCTTGCCCCTTGCAGTTCAAAGTCACTCTCCTTCTTCAGTTTGCCTCCGGAGGGCTCAGCTGCAGAGAAAACTTAGGCGGCACAGCAGTTTGAGCATCTGAGGGCAAAAAGCAAGAGAAAGACAACTTCTTCGTTTTGGGAGATCATGACGCCGAAAAATCCCTTCTAGCCTTCTTCCTTCTCCTCCTCCCATAATGAGATAAATGCAAAGGTGGCTACGATCTGCATTCATCACAGGGAGAAGACTGTGAACAGTCATGGCATCCTGCAAAAAGTACACAAAGAATGGGGATCCACGTTCTACTGACTCTAACCCTGCTGCAACTACAGCCATAATTAACAGGGCAGCCGATCAGGCGTATATGTAGATTTTTCATCACAAGCATAATCAGTCAACCTTAAGAGAAAAAGTGTGCTGTAACATTATAAATTTTAACAGCCAAATTACACCTATACTGAAATCATATCTCTATTAAAGGACGAAGGTTTGTATACATGTAGGAACAAGTAAATGATTAAGACCTAAACATACTATGAAAGTACAAGGACACCATCCATTTTCCAGAATTGGATGGTTGTACACCTTTGATCAACTTATTGCCTAAAACTATGACTATCAAAAAATATTAAGAAAATGAAATAAAGCAAAACTGTTATTTTTGTTCTATGGAATACAATAATTTATCAGATTATTGTATATCATGATACTCTGACGTTTAAGAAATATCTTTAATAGCAATAATCTTACAATAAAGATGCATAATCTATGACAGGAAAAGATATACAGTACTGCATTTTCTGTATTTGCATAGTATACTCTGATAATAAGAAGACAATGTACTGTACATTATACGTTCTCTGCATTTATAGCTACTGCAACTCTTACATTAACTGCAAATTTAAATATGTGGCTTTAACTATCCAAATATATCCATATTGTAAAGACAAAACCAAATGGCGAAATCCAGACTCAAAATCAAAAAATTTGGAGAGCCAACTGTATACAGTAATCCAATTTACAGTATATGGTTCTAACTGCAAAAATTAAAATTCCTAGGAATACAATGAAATATATAACAGTATGTCAGTATGTATTGAGATTTGAGACTATTATAATGAATTTGAGCTCTTAATTACTGCTTAGAATGCATTAAGCAAATACCCTATAAGAATACATTATGCCACTGAGTGAAATCACTTTAAACCTTACAACGTTACAAGAGAGCTTGCTCTATCAGAAAGGGCAAAAGTTTAATAAAAAAAAAAAATAGGATTTGTAATTCTAACTCCCCAGACTAAAAATAATCAACATATCAAATTAATATAATTTCAGGGTGCTAATAATGAAAATTTTTAAATCAAATTCAGTCAATAAAAAGATGCATACACTTCTTCACAAGAATACTTGATAGATAAGGCTCCACTTATCCTAGAACAAAATATTCAGAGGAAAATCAAGAACCAATACAGTATACTCATACTAACTCCTGTGTGGGAACTGGATCCTCCAGGAAATAAGGATCCTGCATTGCAAGCTCTGAAGTTATACGTTTCGTAGGGTCCATAGTCAGTAGTTTTTGCAGCTGAAAAAGAAAGAATATTTATCAATCTACCTAGAGTGAACATAAAATATGTGATAGAAAAACTATATTACTATTGCTTTAACTCAAATAAAAAATACAACTATCTTCAGATTTAAATTGATTAATTACAACACAGATTGCCACCCAGAAATTTTTGCACATCTTAGTTCTCAACTATGATGAAGACGTAAAATTACTCAAATATTTCTAAACTGTTCATCAGCATTAAATTCAATATATTGTAAACTTTTTCTTTTTCTGGAGAACACATTTCTATAAAGCAACAAGAAAATGTAACACAAAATCAATCATTAACTTAGTAAATGGACCCTATAGTGACTAAATATATTAGCTGTAAGTACAGCAAAAGAAATTCCAGTTATAGCAATTATGAAATTAATTCTTTACATTTCCTTTTGTCTTATGCACTTCCTGGCTGTATTGCTAACAACAAGACAAGAGCAAGAGCATAAAGAGACAAGAAGAAAAAAACTATGTATATCAAGATTTCCCCAAATTTCTGGATTATGTCATCACATATTTCAAGACTTCTTTAATTTCTCAACCTACTGGTACTGCTGCACATAAAAAATATGGTTTCACTACCATTTTGATTTTATCACTGTTGCTGCATTTTCTTCATGACCTTTAAATTCCGCACACATAATCCAGTATGTCACTAAAATGACATTAAGTGTTCTATCTACCCTACATAATAAAATGCTCTTTCATTTCTTCTCTCAATAGCCATTCCCATATAAAGCCAGCATAAGCAAAAAACCGTGTATCCCTTTTAACTATGCATCCCTTGGCACCTGTGAAACTAGTGGTCACAAAAACGTCATTGCATTACAGTATATAATTATAAAATAAGCTCATTATGCTTTCCCCCTCTAAAATGTCTTTTCCATAAAATACCCTTCATATGCTCAAGATAATTCATACACTGAATGAATTTTGTGCTTTTTATTTATTTAGTCAAATGAAGGTATCACTTCTCAGCTATAAAAAAAATTACGTATTTACAAAAACAAAATCTTAGAACTAAGTAATTTTGCAGATAGATATCTCACAATTACTAAGTTAAAAATACAGAATAGGATAGCATACTAATTCATCTATAAGCTATATTGGTTGTCTATGGGGTGTCATGCAAGAATTCATTACTACGGTAGCTCAATTTTGTGACTTATTAGGAAGCCAAACACCCAACCTGTTTGTTAAAGTTGAAGCACTTTTGTACTTGGATTTGTGTAAAACAAATACAAAAACAATGTAAATTTATGGAAATCATTGCAAAGCAAAATAACATCTGGGAACCATGCAGTGTACAATGAACACATGTATGGGTGAACATCTAATGATCCTAACTGATGCTGGAAAATTGGGATATCTGACCACACATGTGCTGTACAGTGCTTGTTCATTGCTATTCTCTCTCACTGTAAACATGGACTGAAGTATCCATGAGTATCAAAATACAAAATGGGCTGATAAGTAATGACTGTGAATAAAGAAAAGGTGAATGTAGTTTTCAAGATTATGAAAAGGACTATTAAAAAAAATTATCTTTGAGATATAGGAGTGATTTACGTGACTGAAAAATCTCTGGTTATAAAACATACAATAAGCTATTGTTCTAAGATTGGATTATCATAAACAGATCCTAGGCATTATCATTAACCCTTACTTATACATGAATGTTTCATGAAATGGGATGGGTAAAATCCTATGGAAGGGATGCCACAAAATGATGGAACTATAATGATGGAGCTAAAACTACTCTACTTACCAGCATGAAAGCCTTCCCTTCTGGTTTTATTTTGTGTCTGTCCATGTACTTAATCAGTGAACAACTGGAGTAACTGAAAAATAAAGTATTAATCAATCATTTAACCACCGAAGACTATGTTAGCACACAAATCAATGTACTACTTTGTGTGATCCCATAACTAAGGCACAAAACTTTACAAAATCAAAAAATTCCTTTCATAATTTGACATTCACATCAGGTAACTTTCATTTTACCTTATGGATATATCTCCACTTGCTAGAGGACAGTTATTTTATTTTTTTACTTATATTTTCTATTACAGCAAATAACTTCAAATTATTATTAACATCTATCATACTAGATATAACCTTAGCTATAAAAGAAAAAACTACATGAATCCAGTCTCAAAATGAGTGCACAGTATGGAAAAGGAAATACATGTAAAGAATAAACTTGCCAGATAAAAAACTGAGAAAATGGCAATTATTCAACTACTCTCAAAGGAGGCTCATTCCGTAATTTGATCACAGTCTGAAATCTGCTGCTCTACAAAGGGAACTAAGATCTCTAAAAAGGATTGTGTGTCATCATAGGCCAGAGGAGAGTGTCGTTATGTGGCCCCCCTGGGAGGAGATTAGAGTTGTGCCAGGCCAGAGACTGGGTATTGGTCACAAATTAAAGAAAAGGGAGAGGAAGGCCTTCCTTTGTAGAGAATGATTCATGATATACGACACATCCTAAGGTATGCTCATCGTAATGACTAGGCTTATGCTTGCGAGTTTTCTAGGGGTTAAATCCTACTTGAGGCCCAATTAAGACCCAAATACCTAGGGACTCGAGTGACATCCATAAGAGCCTCAAGTTCTTGAAGCAGGAAGACAATTCCAAGCTACTCGTGCACCTAAGCTGATCCTCCGAAGGGGAAAATTGCTGCCACGGAATTGGAGCATTTCGTACCTCTCTTTAGGAGTGCCTTGTGAAAAGCCACTCTTTTGGAGATGTTTGATAACCACCACTCAAAAAGAGACAGGGATGTCATGGAGCTGTGATGTCTCTGAAGGTGTGGTTGGAATAGCACGTTGTGCTAGTTGGGGAGCTCTCGGGGTATTTCCGACAACATTAGGTCATTCTTAGGTTTGAAATGCTCAAAACCTTGTTGACAACCATTCTGATTAAGCTGAACAGTGAAAAAGCCCAAGTGTTGAGACCATCCAATGGATGTTGGAAAGCGTACTTAAATGCTGCGGTCTGATACAGTATTGGTGAGCAATTGAGGCTCGTAAACCGGTAATTACTGGAGAACCCTACAATGTTATGACACTTTGCCACTTGAGGATGAAGCTACCAATCTGCATTTACCACCTGTCCCTGGCAGGGCCTAGTTTTTAGGTGAAGATGCTCTTCCTTCCCAGAAAGAACTTTGCTGACAGGTCTACAGTTTCTTGGCCATAAGTGGGCTCGTTTCCCTTACTTGCAAAGGTGCTGAGAGGCCGTTGCTCCTTGTTTATATGGGCCAATGCAGTAGGTTGTAGCTTATTAATGCTACAGAGTGGCCTAACATGAGTTATTGAAAGGGCTGTGGAGCTTGAAGATGTGCTTTAAGCTCTTACAGAATGATATGTAGGGTCTTCTCCTAGAACCAAAAGTCCTATTGCAATCTGTCCTCCCAGATGTTCCCCACAACCTCCTTTTCAACCATTCGAATAAAATGCATCTACATTAGTGGGCATTCCAAGGGTGTTCCCTTTAGGAGATTATCATCTCCTGACCATCAGTCCAGGTCCTCCGTTACTTTGCATGTTAGTGGGGCTAACTGGTGTTGGTTTTCATCGGCTGCCAACCAATTCCTCTGTAAGCAACACTGAAAGGATTGCCGACGCAACCTCCCTTATGGTACAAGTTCTTCCAGGGAAGACAATTGGCCCATAAGTTGTTGCCACTGTCATACTGAGAGTTGTGACTTATGAACGTGCTACTTTCTTGATTCTTTGGACACTCTTCAGAAAGGAAAACTTTCTCCAGTCCCATATTTACCTTCATGCCCAAATAAACAATAAAATCAGATTGGAGACTACAATGATACCGGTAAATACCAAATTGTTTAAAATGAATATCCTACCCTTATGATAAATTCTAAACTTTTTTAAATATTTAGCAACCACAGAATTCAGTGATTAGTAAACTTAATTATTTCTTTAGTTTGTAGCCAGTGATTTGATTGTAAACAATAACTTATAGAAAAGCTTACTTATTTTTCTTGAAATCTTTCATAAGTGTTCCATGTTCAGGCATTTTCTTGATGTCAACCCAATCTTTCTCTTGAGGGAATCCCATGACATTGAATATTCTGAAAAGAAATTAAACAGCATATGAATATACAGTACAAAAATAAATAAATGAATGAATAAATAAATAAATAATTGAATGAATAAATAAATAAATGAATAACTGAATGAATGAATGAATAAATTATAAATATATATATATATATATATATATATATATATATATATATATATATATATATATATATATATATATATATATATATATATATATATATATATACATACATAATATAACAGAATATGAAGTGACTATCATTTCCATCCCAAATACAAGTGGTTTTCTTATCAGTAAAACCTTCAAGATTTTGATGTTATGAAGACCAAGAAAAGAAATTGAATGAGCTAAAACTAATATGAGAAATCAAACTTTCTTGAAGATTGCCTTATAAATTAGGTACTGTACTGCATTTTCTGTTAAAATTTCAAAGGTTAAAAATAAGGCAAAAATGCTTATACAATTAACAAAAAATCACCTTTAATAAACTTTGATACAAACAATAATGATAGTGCACATTCAAACAAAAGATAAAATCAAGCATGAAAAATAACAGAAAACAGGTACCAAAGTAGGGGAAAATAAACTTGCAACTACGCTATTTAATTAATGTACTTTTAAATTCAAATCTGCTATATTACTCTCAAAGGGAAAGAACCATCTACAAAATCTATACCATCTTTAATAGAAAAATTTCATATATCCCTTTACTGTACTTGTGATTAGTCAAGTTTGCAGTCAGGAAAACACCTCAGATGTCTCTTCTTAATAATAATAATAATAAAAAGAGAAAAAGTCATTCAGCATGACACAGGTGGATAGATCCTCAGTCAAAAGAAACAACAGTGATTAACTACAAAACAACAATATCTGATTTTAAGAGGTTAAAAGAAAACTGTATAAAAGATAAAATAAGAACACCTAAAGAAAGGGACCAAATTTAAAACTCACCTGTCTAACTGATCATGATGATAGGGATTACTAGTTTTGATGTCCTCTTGACGGCAATGGAAAATTGGCTCTGATGTTAACAGCTCAGCAAATATACAACCAATGGCCCAAATATCTGGAAAATGTTATTTTGATAATAAAATAAATTTTTGAATATACTTACCCGGTGATTATAATAGCTGCAACTCTGTTGCTCGACAGAAAAACTCTACGGAAAAATTCGCCAGCGATCGCTACACAGGTAGGGGGTGTACTCAACAGCGCCATCTGTCGTTCAGATACCCAGTACTCATTGTAAGCAAAGAACTCAATTTTCTCCTCGGTCCACTGCGTCTCTATTGGGGAGGAAGGGAGGGTCCTTTAATTTATAATCACCGGGTAAGTATATTCAAAAATTTATTTTATTATCAAAATAACATTTTTCAATATTTAACTTAGCCGGTGATTATAATAGCTGATTCACACCCAGGGGGGTGGGTAGAGACCAGCAAAATATGTTTACATCATATGAGCTAAGAATTTTTATTTCATTTTAGAAGTTATCAAAATAACAAAAACAAAATAAATAGGTACCTGGTAAGGAAGTCGACTTGAACAATTACTCTGCCTTTTTAAGTACGTCTTCCTTACGGAGCCTCGCGATCCTCTTAGGATGCTGAGCGACCCCTAGGATCTGAAGTATCAAGGGTTGCAACCCATACAACAGGACCTCATCAAAACCTTTAATCTAGGCGCTTCTCAAGAAATGACTTTGACCACCCGCCAAATCAACCAGGATGCGAAAGGCTTCTTAGCCTTCCGGACAACCCAAAAACAACAATAAAAACATTTCAAGAGAAAGATTAAAAAGGTTATGGAATTAGGGAATTGTAGTGGTTGAGCCCTCACCCACTACTGCACTCGCTGCTACGAATGGTCCCAGAGTGTAGCAGTTCTCGTAAAGAGACTGGACATCCTTAAGATAAAAAGACGCGAACACTGACTTGCTTCTCCAATAGGTTGCGTCCATTATACTTCGCAGAGATCTATTTTGTTTAAAGGCCACGGAAGTTGCGACAGCTCTAACTTCGTGTGTCCTTACCTTCAGCAAAGCTTGGTCTTCCTCATTCAGATGGGAATGAGCTTCTCGTATTAACAGTCTGATAAAATAGGATAAAGCATTCTTTGACATAGGCAAAGATGGTTTCTTAACTGAACACCATAAAGCTTCAGACGGGCCTCGTAAAGGTTTAGTTCGTTTTAAATAGAACTTAAGAGCTCTTACAGGGCATAAGACTCTTTCTAGTTCATTTCCAACCATATACGATAAGCTTGGAATATCGAACGATTTTGGCCAAGGTCGAGAAGGCAGCTCGTTTTTGGCTAGAAAACCAAGTTGTAGAGAACATGTAGCCGTTTCAGATGAGAATCCGATGTTCTTGCTGAAGGCATGAATCTCACTGACTCTTTTAGCTGTGGCTAAACATACCAGGAAGAGAGTCTTTAAGGTGAGATCTTTCAGGGAGGCTGATTGTAGCGGCTCGAACCTGTCTGACATAAGGAATCTTAGTACCACGTCTAAATTCCAACCAGGTGTAACCAAACAACGCTCCTTCGTGGTCTCAAAAGACTTAAGGAGGTCCTGTAGATCTTTATTGTTGGAAAGATCTAAGCCTCTGTGACGGAAGACTGATGCCAACATGCTTCTGTAACCCTTGATAGTGGGAGCTGAAAGAGATCGTTCTTTCCTCAGATATAAGAGGAAGTCAGCTATATGAGTTACAGAGGTACTGGTCGAGGATACGGATACTGACTTGCACCAGTGTCGGAAGATTTCCCACTTCGATTGGTAGACTCTAAGGGTGGATGTTCTCCTTGCTCTAGCAATCGCTCTGGCTGCCTCCTTCGAAAAGCCTCTAGCTCTCGAGAGTCTTTCGATAGTCTGAAGGCAGTCAGACGAAGAGCGTGGAGGCCTTGGTGTACCTTCTTTACGTGTGGCTGACGTAGAAGGTCCACCCTTAGGGGAAGTGTTCTGGGAACGTCTACTAGCCATCGAAGTACCTCGGTGAACCATTCTCTCGCGGGCCAGAGGGGAGCAACTAGCGTCAACCTTGTCCCTTCGTGAGAGGCGAACTTCTGCAGTACCTTGTTGACAATCTTGAACGGAGGGAATGCATATAGATCTAGATGTGACCAATCTAGGAGAAAGGCCTCTATATGAACTGCTGCTGGGTCCGGGATTGGTGAGCAAAATATTGGGAGCCTCTTGGTCATCGAGGTTGCGAAGAGATCTATGGTTGGCTGGCCCCAGGTGGCTCAAAGTCTCCTGCATACATCCTTGTGGAGGGTCCATTCTGTTGGAATTATTTGTCCCTTCCGACTGAGACAATCTGCCATGACATTCAAGTTGCCTTGGATGAACCTCGTTACTAGTGATATGTTTAGACCTTTTGACCAGGTGAGGAGGTCCCTTGCAATCTCGTACAACGTCAGAGAGTAGGTCCCTCCTTGCTTGGAGATGTACGCCAAAGCCGTGGTGTTGCCCGAGTTCACCTCCACCACTTTGCCTTGAAGGAGAGACCTGAAGCTTTTCCAGGCCAGACGTACTGCCAGTAGCTCCTTGCAGTTGATATGCATTGTCCTTTGACTCGAGTTCCATATTCCTGAGCATTCCCGACCGTCTAATGTCGCACCCCAGCCTACGTCCGATGCGTCCGAGAAGAGAACGTGGTTGGGAGTCTGAACAGCCAGGGGAAGACCCTCTCTTAGGTTGATATTGTCCTTTCACCAAGTCAGACAAGACTATCTTTTCGGAAACTGGGATCGAGACCGCTTCTAGCGTCTTGTCCTTTTTCCAGTGAAAAGCTAGATGGTATTGAAGAGGACGGAGGTGTAGTCTTCCTAGTGACACAAATTGTTCCACGGATGACAGTGTCCCTACCAGACTCATCCAAAGCCTGACTGAGCAGCGTTCCTTCTTCAGCATCTTCTGGATGGATAGCAGGGCTTGATCTATTCTGGGGGCTGATCGTCTTGTTGTTCAGCAACGTCCTCATCAGAGGGTTCCTCATCCGAAAACTGATGAGGAAACGGCAACGGAGTGGGCAACGTCTGGCTCGCTGAGTCCGGTCGCACTGGTGCATGCGTGACGGAGCCGGACGCAATATCATGGAACTGCTGCACAGTCTGTGAACTGTCAACAACCATGGGTGCGCGAGGAAGCACAGCGTCAACCCGAGACTGTCTAGACCGTCTGGGTTGTGCAGTCAACACCCTACCGGGTTGTTGAGGTTGACGCACTGCGTCAAAACAAGTCACCTCTGCTGGTTGTTGAACGTCCTGAACGTCAACAACCACCTCCGAGCGTCGCTTAACGTCAACGTGCGGCTGGCAACCCACACTGGGTCGCATCGGTGGAGGAACCACCTCAACTGGCAGACGCGAGTAGGTTACCTCAGCGTCAACAGGGCGCACAACCGACCGGTTGGAAGGTTGTTGGCCAGAAGGTTCGGTAGCAACCTTCTCCGCATTTAAGTCCTCTATCAAGGACGCAAGCTTGGACTGCATGTCTTGCAGCAAAGCCCATTTAGGGTCTACGGGAGCAGGTGTGGCAACAGACGGGGTTAGCGACTGAGGCGGAACCCTTTACCATCCCTGAAAGCCTTGTTATGCGTGACATAATTGTACAGCAAAACTTCAAAGGCTCGAAAACAGCTGTGAAGTTGACCTGTAAACAACTTGGAGCGTCTCCTGGCTAGGCGCCAGGGAGAGTCTACCAGAATTGAGAAGTCTATCTGGGCAGAGGCATGAACTCCCAAGCCGAGAACTTCTCTCGTGTCATATCAGACTCTCGCTCTATAAACCAGTTTAAAAGAAGGGAAAGCAAAGGCTGTATCCCCCAAACTCCTCCTGGTGAAAAACCAGTCGCCTAGCCAACGTAACGCTCTCTAGGAGAGCGAGAGAGCACTAGCTTAAAAACAACGGCTTCGAAGTAGCTAGGCCTAGTGTAAGCTCTGACGTTTAGGCGAACGAGGAGCAGCAGTTACAAAAAGATCCGGACGAAGATCCTTAAAAAAAAATCATCATGATTTAATTAAAGTCCATAGGAGGCTAAGCAGCTTTAGGCTCCTCTCCATCTGACAGAGTCCTCAAGGGAATATCAGTAGGAGGGAGAACAGCAACTTCCTCATCTACAGGAACCTTGTCCGATAAAAGCTGAGTCTCAAGCAAGGGAGAGACCTACCGTGGTGGCAATGCTTTACAAGCAGAGTCCACACTCACTGGTGCATTAGTAGCGGACCAGAACGCAACGTCATGTAACTGCTTGACAGTCTGTGAACTGTCAACAACTGAACTGTCAACCACAACAGGTGCGTGAGGGCCCACAGCGTCCACTCGAGACTGCTTTGACTGCCTAGACTGAGCAGTCAAAACGACTCTAGAATGCGGAGGTTGACGCACAGCGTCAAAACAAGTCAACTCCGATTGTTAGTGAACGTCTTGAACGTCAACAGGAGCATCAGCAAGTGGCCTAACGTCCAAATGCGGCTGAAAAACCACACGAGACCGCATCGAGTGTGGTTCTAAACAACCTGACTGACGTGACTAAGCTACGCCAACGTCAACAGTAAGCACAAAGGAACGTTAGGTTGGCTGAAAGCCAGGATATCGATGAGATAAACGGCTAGACTCAACGGACTAATCGGTAGAATAGTCTTCCATAAGGGAGGAAAGCATATACTGCATGTCTTGCCATACAACCCATTAAGGATCAACGGAAATGGTTGTGGTAAGAGACGAGGGTAACGTCTGTGACCGCAACACTTTGCCTACAAAAAAAGACTCTCGGAGTCTGTGTTACGCTTTTGTTAGGCGGCGAGCAGTTATCCGATGACTGCAAAGGGTCAGAGCTGTCCTAATGGTTGTAACCAGGACGCTGGACCTGTCCTGAAAGGACTGACTTTTGCTTAAGGGCTTTGAAACCTTGTGACAGGTTTCTTATGCGAAAAGCCTTCGGATGACGAGGAGAAACAACGTCTCTCTCGTCTTATGGTAGGGGAGATCTTGGTAAGATACACCCGATACCATAGAGGGAAAAACGTCTGTTCGTTGGTCAAGGCCTCTCGAACCCATAAGTCGTTTGACATTACTTCTCCCCTGGGCTTGGGAGCATGTAAGAGGTCCCGGACTAGGTGAACGACAGGCACGAACAGACGAACCCTCGGACGCAACACTGTAACACTTTGCGCATATCACTTTATCACTTCGATTTTCTGTTTTGCACTTATTTCTACCTGAAACACGCAATTCTACCCTTCATTAAAAGGTAGTAATTGTGAAAGCAGTCGTATAATGCAAGCTCATTAATACCAGCAAAAAACAGAAAACATATTTTAAGATAAAAAAAAAAATCAGTGGCTGGGAAAGAGACTAAACACTAGTTCATATAACTACGTTTTCAATCTCTCACCGCACATAGCCTGGGGACGAGAATAAAAACCTAAAAACGTTTTATCCTTCCTCACCGTACAGCGACTAGGGACGAGAGTAACACGAGAACAACGTTACCCGCTTGAACGGAACGTTTTCTCTCCTCTCTCTCCCTCCGTCTCTATCTCTCTCTCTCTTTCTCTCTTGATTTCGCACCTAAGAGAAGAGCCCAATTATATTTCGTCAAAAAAAAACATGTTATTTGACTAAAGGAAAAAACTGAAAGGTTTTTCAATAAAAAGTTCCTTTAAATTAGAATTTAAAACATTTAAGCTAAGAAAGAATGAACAAAACGTCAGAATCGATTTACTCTTACTGCAAAGTGAAACCGTGATACACTCTCTCTCTATCGTAACGATAGAGCGCATGTTGAACGTCCTGAACGTCAACAACTGCGTAGCATAAAAAAACTAAACGTTAGTTCATCTTTGAAAACAGTACGAAGACTATCAAAGAAATTCTTTCATAAAATATTACATTTAAAAAGTTTTAAATCCTTAGCTCTTTAAAATCTAATTACGATATAAAGGGCTCAACGTTGATTAACTTCGGTTTCCAAGTTAGGACCGCCTACTCTCAGGAAAGGTCTATATAAACAAAACATTAAAATTTATTTTTATATGTTTATAATAAATGGAAAGTTAATCGAAGAGGCCTAAAAAAGGCGGAGAGATATAAAATATATAGAGGAAAATCTAAAACGTGATAAGAATTACTAAAAGCCTAAACACACTTCCGTCTAAGGGAAGGGTCGGCCATTTAAAAGTGAAAGAAAGTCCATACTCTCTTTGTCACCATAATTAAATCTATCCAAAACGAGTTCAAGATTTAAGATGAAGATAAAACACCTGCATAGCGAAAGCTCAAAACTAGAATAAAGTACTTCACCAATTAGTTGTGAAAAAACTCCAGTTTAGCAACAGCGAATAAGAGCGTCTTGTCGATAGCTCGACAGAGAGAAAATTGAGTTCTTTGTTTACAATGAGTACTGGGTATCTGAACGACAGATGGCGCTGTTGAGTACACCCCCTACCTGTGTAGCGATCGCTGGCGAATTTTTCCGTAGAGTTTTTCTGTCGAGCAATAGAGTTGCAGCTATTATAATCACCGGCTAAGTTAAATATTGAAAAATAAGACTTGCTTCAAAAATATATAAAATACACAACAACCAAAACTAATTCAGATTATTTCGAAAACCAGTATTTATTAAACAAAGCAAGAATATAATATACAATTACAGTATTAAAATAACCTAAAACCTGATAAAATGTATTCCTTACCTATAGCCTTGGTGTAATGCCTAGCTCCAAGCAAAAGTTCAGGGGCTCTATACCAGAAAGTAACAACGACAGGATCCAAATCAGCAAGAGGTTTCAGTGGAGAGTTGAACAACCGAGCGAACCCCATGTCAGCAATTTTCACACGACCACGTTCTGTTCCCTCGCCCATAACCAAGATGTTAGCTGGTTTCTGCAACATCATATTTGTATACACTGTATAAGTGCTTTCACTTCAATTTTCTCTAACGAGAATGCATCCGAATATATAAAAAAATAGATGACTTATGATCAATTAATACTTTACTTATGCTATGATGTTCAGACTATTGTAGCATTAACTGAAACTAATCATCAGGAAAAAGGAAAAAAAAAAATTTCTTAAGAGTAACCTTGACTAACTCTTGACTTTACTAAACTGGAATTGCTGCAGGAGTCTTTAAAGTAGCTTTTCCTGTGATATATAAAAATATAAAAAAATATGAAACTTTTCAAGATTATGAGTCCTTACAAACACAAGACTACTAATCTTACATACTCAGTAGGAAACTAATGTGGAACTTTTCACTATTTTTTTTTCTAATTAGCAACTCTTCAGTATTGTTGTGTAAGAGATTGAAAAGTTGGTACCAAGAACCAGTACCGTATTTACAAAGGACTTAAAAAATCCCCAAGGAGGATCATCACATGACTCATGCATTTATTTGGTAAATACTTTAAACATCCAAAGCCTTTCATTTTGAATTTCATCTAAATTTATTTAAGGACTGTGAATGGGCTGAGCCATAAACTAAGTCTTAACAATCCATTAAAGTAAAAATTAAAAAGTTGCATATAATAGCTAGGCTAATCCTTGAGATACTTTGCCGAGTCCCTTTATCACATGGTTAGATTGCTTTAACCTTTTACTTTTCAATTAATTCCCTACCATCCTGTCTCTTCATATCTATTTTTCTAACAGGCAATCTAACTCAGCTTAAATTTTCTATTTTCTAGGAAAAAATCTTTCATGCTGGGCTTGTAAGTCAAATAATAATAATCTGGTTGTTTTGCACAACATATCTAAAATGTAAAATAACTATCATACCAAGATAAAAGTTTTCCCCTGAACATCTTACACTTACAACACTATATTTTTCCAGACGTCCCATAAAATCTATGCTGGACAAGCTCATCATGCCCAAAATCCAAGAAACTATATCACTTACCAAATCTCTGTGCAGTACCCAGTTGGAATGTAGATAACGAATACCATCTAGAATTTGGTACAATAAACTTTTGACCATTCCTTTGTTGACCTGCACTGTTTTCTTATTGGCCTTTGCAGCCCTGTGGAATTTGATGATATGCTAAGGAAGGAAAAAAGAAAATTCATTTACAACATATCTTACCAAAAAAAGAAAAACTTCCATTATATATTCATCTTTGTGGAAATAAATATGACTGGTATTTTCCATTCCAAATCAAAAGCTAAAAATTATAAGAATATCACATAGGTCACATTTCCTGGTTACATACAGAAAAACTATGTAAGAATTATCAAATATCTACAGGACTAAGCGCAATCAACAGAAACTAGTATCATCCTATGATGAACTACTTCCTAAGCAGTAATTATGAGGTACAGTCATATCTGACAGAAAAGTGATTTGAATCAATGAAAGATGACTTCACTGAACATTAAGAGTCCATGACATGTTTATCAGTAATGCTGTCTAATGGGTCTCTCTTTCCTGACACTTTACAAACAACATGGTTCACTTTTAACATATGCTACAGCAATCAATATCAATATTGCTGTTGTTAAAATTTGATAGTTGTACTTAACCAATGATTCTAAATCTGAGGTATCATCTACATAGACTTCTGACTAAAGTATTTTCTTCCAAACTATTCATTTTGTATTTATATGTTAACACTCCAATAATCATAAAACTTTTATTTTCCCTCTTTGTATTATTCAATAAAATATTTTCTTTAAAATTCAACTATCTTCCGTTCTTTTAAAGATTATCTATCAAATGAGTATTTCTTCATTCTAAGAAGAAAATGCAAGACTAATAACTTTGTCCCTAAAATTAAAGACATACATATATATATATATATATATATATATATATATATATATATATATATATATATATATATATATATACAGTATATATATATATATATATATATATATATATATATATATATATATATATATATGATGATTTTTGCTAATAATTTGCTATGACTAAAGAGTGTTTTGGGAATAATTTGCCTCTATTACTACAACTCGTAGTTAAGGAATGAAAATTACTATCAAAATGATTCTTTCTATATTTATCACTGGAATAAAGCAATCACAAAACTGAATTGACATACTTAATAAGATAACAACCTGACATTTGGTATTAATCAGAGTTTTGCAACTGAAAACTATATAACTATACAATACTCATAACATGCTAGGTTACAAAATGTGATGGAAGAGCTCAAAAAACCAATACTAACCCACAGATCATGTTCTGCATAGTCGAATAACAGCCAAACTTTACGATCGGCGTGGGAAAGAAACACTCGCTGAAGGTTGATAACATTGGGATGCTTGAGTTCACGCAATAACTGTAATAGAAAATACAGTATCATGTTATCAAAAAGTAAAAGCCTCCATCTAAATAAGTATGTTGAAGGCAATAATTGGCTTTTGCAAAGGCCTGTACAAAAATCCCTTGATTATGGCCAGGAAGTGCATATGATTAGCCTTGATTTCAGTGCTACTTTTCACTGTGTTAATCATAAGGCCTTGTCTTCAAACTCAAACACTTGGGAGTAGGTGGGTCATTTCTTGGTTTAATTATAGAATCTTTAAATAATAGACTGTAAAGTCATTGTTGATGGGCACCATAGTGAGCATAGGAATGTGATATCTCGTCTTACTCAGGGTAGTGTTCTTATACTACTGTATTATTACATACTATACACATGGGACATGTGGTTTGGCCTAGAAAACAAGTGCATTGGATATGCAGATGATGCTACTCTCTCTGTATCAATTATATCTCCTGAAGGTATATTTAAGGTTGCTGAATCCCCAGCATCCAGATCTATGCATTGATAGTTTCTTCAACTCTAGTGCATAAAACACCTTTAAAATATTAAGTGTAATTCTTGATTGCAAATTGACTTTTTAGGTACACAATTTGTCCATTTCTTTCTCAATTCCACAAAAAATTGACTTATTGAGAGTCTTCTAAGATTTATGGTGATCAACCTATTATGAAGAAATGTTTTAAATCTTACATTCTCCCTTTTTTCAAGTACATTATTGTTCTGTCTAGTCTTCAGCTGCTGATTCTCATCTTAATTTCTTGGAAAAAAACTTGAGGTCTATTAAATTTCTTATTCCTGACCTGATCTCAATACTAATCTCTGGCATCATCATTCACTTAGCTCTTTATGTATGTTGCCAAAGAAACTACTCAATGTGCTGGCAGGAAGGTATCCACCGGTAATTACAGACTCGCCTTTATTAATTCTAACAGCAGTTCTCAGCTTCAATGGTTTGTATCCATATGGGAAAAAAATCCCCTTTATCAAGGTACATGCAGGTACTGTAGAACAATATCATATTACACACCACTTACCAGAAAAAATTTCACTTGGTCATATCCTCCATTAAACTACACATCTTGCCAGAAAAAAAAAAAAAAAAAAGTTATCAAATTGAAATTTTGTAAATATAATATAAGCAAATAAATAAAAAAGAATTACTCACTGCAATCTCCCTGCATGCTGACATAGATAAGCCAGTGCCTTCTATCTGCTTGAGGGCATATTCCTTTGTATCAGTACTGAAAGGCAAGAAACAAGCAAATCAAACAACAGTATCATATATTTATCATCTTCAATAAATCAATGAAAATTAAAGTCTATGACAAGTTTTATGAATGTTAACCGTAAATTTTTAGTAATTTGTATTTTCCCTAATACAAACCTGAGTACTTTTAAATATAACAAATTTTAAAAGAGCCTTTTACTATGACAAATCTGGCGATAATTCATAGGTTTCCTAACTACTGTACTGTACATTATATAAACCTGAGTCCTTTATATAGGCAATGACAGTGAAGCTGGAGAATACAGAAGTTGAAACTTTCATCATAACGAGCTGTAAACAGATGGCTGCTAGTTACCTGGCCTGCCCTCTGCTTTCTCATTGAGTAGTTACATTGATTGCAGCTGGGACTTTCTAGGCAGGTTGGTGTAGGCAGGAAAGTATGAGTAAAGGACTTAGATTTCTATAAATAGGAAAAATAAGAATCATTTCCAAATTTGTCATTTGTTCCAGCACAAATACTAATGTCCTTTACATAGGAGACTCATTCTTAAACAGGAGGAAGTTCATGTTCCAACCAGCTGGAACACTAACCCCGGGATTCCTAAAGACAACCTTGTAGGTAGCGAAATTTCAGGTTCTTTACACCACATGCACCATTAATGTGATTATACCAGTGGTTCCAATCAAGTAGCATAAGTATCCAATGGGTTTGCTTGGTTCATCATCATCATCTCCTCCTATGCCTATTAACGCAAAGGGCCTCTGTTAGATTTCGGCAGTTGTCTCTATCTTGAGCTTGGTTCATACCAAGTGGCATATGTAAAAGTAAGGTTGTTTGCCTGGTTATTATATGCTACCCTTCATAAGGAGTGTGTGGAATGACACTTCTATACGATGACATTGAAAAGCTACTGTTAAGGTGGAGCTTGCCTACAGACGAAAGAATTCCAACTGATGGTTTCCAACGCTGTGCCCCAGTAAATGGTAAAGTGAAAGGGTTAGTCAACCTTCACTTTTATCCCAGTCTAACATGTAACCATAAACTTGATGCTGAACTCAATCAAGCATGTCACATACTCACTGGTACCTGAAGACCAACACCCATTCCAGTACTTTATAAATTAGCAGGCACTGCACCACCAGACATCCACTAAACAGCCCATTCAAATCCCCAAAAACATAAACAAGAGAATAATTAAAGGCATGCATTCTATAATAACCGGGTGGTTAGACAAAGATTGAAATCCCCTAAAAGCTTCACAACCTCCAATAGCCTCGACCGCATGGAGTCGGTAACTTACCACCTAGAAGGCTGGAGAGAAACAGACCACTACCCACCTGGTGAGGCCAACGAGAGCCCATGTGAGTATCTTCCCCAAGGAACAAACATCTGTAGGAAAGATTGGATTACCCTTAATTGAGCAAGACCTTGAGTTGGAAGGACTGGAAACAATCTTCATAAGTGGGATCTCGCCCACTCTGCCGAATGGACATGGGGGCATCTCATCCAGAAAATGGTTGTATTGCTATTTTTTTTTTCGAATAGGCTATTTAACCGGTCTCGGTAAAATAGACAAACCTACTTTTAAGCTTATTTTGCCGGTCCGGTAAAATAGACAAACATGCAGGATCTACCAGTGATTGACATGCCAATTGACCATAATTTCAGCATCACTGAATGCACAAAACAAGATGATTTGCCAGATATACAGAATTCTGACTTAAGACCTACAGGTACAGAATTATCTGCAGCCGAGGGTGAAACAGAACCACCCACTTTTACTGAAAACAGTGCAGTTCCAGAACCTGCTAATCCTAAACTAGACAATGTCACTTTACCTCCAAAAGCCAAGAAAAGGGTTAGACCCAAAGGGTCAAACAATAATGTTCTGGGACTTCCAAAGAAAAAGTCAAGACTTGATAAGCCAACTCCATTCATCAAAAAATCATCTAATGACAGGGATCTACAGCTACTTGGCTACCTTGTAAGTGATAAAGATGCCATCCGTGGAGAGGTTCTCTCTGAAAATGCGGTAGAACAAAACCCTTCTTCAATTCCAACAGCATGTCTGGATGAAAATGTTTCAATCCATAAAATCCGCCGATATTTTAATTCACACGGTTGGAAAGCTGTGAAGCATGTTTATGAAGCCTCAAGATTGTCAGCACGGTGGACGTGTGAGCTCTGTAGTCAGGATTTGAGCAAGATGGATTCTGTGGTCTGTGACTGTTGTCTTCAGTGGGTGCACCTTAAGTGTATTGGTAAAAGAACGCTCCCGAAAGGAAAGTTTTGGATTTGCAGAGACTTATATATATATAAATATATATAAATATATATATATATATATATATATATATATATATATATATATATATCTATATATATACTAAAAATTCGAAGACAGCTGTATTTTAATAATTGATTAGAATAATCGTTTTAATGATTTTTTTAATTTGTAGTGAACAAGATTCAAAATTGTCCTTAAAATTTTATAAATAAACTTAAAATTTTATAAATAAATTTGTTTTAAGTGTTTTGTAATTATTAATTTTATTGCCATTATTTATAATATTTACCGGCTAAATAAGCTTAAAAGCAGGTTTGTCTATTTTACCGGGACCGGCAAAATAAGCTTAAAAGTAGGTTTGTCTATTTTACCGGGACCGGCTAAATAGCCTCTTCCTTTTTTTTAATGAAATATATTTTACTTTCTATCAACATGTTTTACTGTTTAACCTTATAATGAAAAAATAATAAATATATATATATATATATATATATATATTCTTTTATTTTATATTAATGCAAGGTCACCAATGATTACCAATTTTCATTAAAAAATACTCTTTTCTAATGACAGCCGAAGTGACTAGGGTGGTTGGTCTGAGTTGGCCAAAGTGACTAGGGTTGGTGCCGTTGTGACTCATGTTGGGGCCGTACTGGTTGAGGGCCATAGTGACTGGCAACCTCCAAAATCAAACCATTGTTCTTTAGTCTTGGGTAGTGCCACAGCCTCTGTACCATGGTCTTCCATTGCCTTAGATTAGAGTTCTCTTGCTTGAGGATACGCTATTCTGTCTTATTTCTCTTCCTCTTGTTTTGTTAAAGTTTATATATGAAATATTTTGGTGTTGTTGTTCTTATATTTAATTTTTCCTTGTTTCCTTTCCTCACTAGGCTACTTTTCCCTGTTGGAGCCCTTGGGCTTATAGCATCTTGCTTTTCCAACTAGGGTTGTAGCTTAGCTAGTAGTAATAATAATAATAATTATAATATATCCCCCATTAACCTTCCGGACGTTCGCGGGTGTGAACCTGGCTCTTTGGGTGTGCGAAAACAGGACAAAAAGTGATTAACACTTTCAAAGACAATCTTTTTCTGTCCGTAACTATAATAAAACAAAATTTACATTTAATCATAAGTCCAGCACAGGTTCACCTAAATAAGTGATATTTTACTTCACGGAATTAAACAAAAATGTCAACCAAAACAAAGCGTCTACCTACCGTAGGCCTGGACGATAAAACCATGAAAACTCACCTATCTTTCCTTTTAGCTTTGTAGACATGTCCATAAGTTCCCCTTCCCACCTTACACCCTTCATAACCAAACAATTCTTCCACTTTCGCTCGTTCATTATTCCTTTTTTCCTTCCATTCGAAATCCATCACAACAACTGCAGAAACATCTCCCTACCAGACTACCTGTCGCGACGATGCGTTGTTTTCTATTGGCATTTGGCAATTTCGCTAGAACTGTTCGTGTGTTTACGATATTATTGAAGCTGGACACGTTCGCTATAAAACAAGGTTTTAATATTATTCATAATTGTAAATTATTTATAAACTACTATTCAATGTGGATATTATATAAGTAATCAACTATTAAACATATTTAATTAAAATGTTTTATAAAATTTAATATAATAAAATAATACAAATAAACATTAAAAATTATACAGTATCAAAGGAACATTTTAGACGTTTGTATTTTTTATGAATGGAGTAGTTTTGATACATTTAATTGGAGATTATTTAAGATTACTCGTCTCTTATTAACATAAAACTTATAAAATAAAATAAAATTTATATTCACACAAATACCATTACCAAGGTTACAAAATACCCGTTTTTCTCGTGAACACGATCTGATGCACAAGAATAAAGCACAATAAAAACAAACTCTATTTAAAGAAAACGATTGTCGAGAAGAAATTATAGAAAATGGAGAAAATAGACGCTAACTAATGCAAATTAAAGACTGTAAATCAGTTCAATGTTAGAAAAGGATTATTTACATTGTTTGAAATTATAAAAAATCCAGTAAACATATTCTAAAAAGATTGAATAGGATGAGAGTTTATTTCATGTAATAAGAGTAATGACTATAATTTAAGACTTACTGTAAGCAACTGAATATAAAAAATAAAACCTAAGATGTATATTGTTCATCTAAGGGTCGACACACATTTAAATAAACACGTAGATTTATCTCGTTTAAATACATTATTCGCAGCTTGTATCAGTCTTTTTATTCTGATTGCGGCCAAGCTGTCGAAGTTTTAGATTGGTGGAACCTTATAAGTTTAAACTTGATATGTGTTTATATATATATATATATATATATATATATATATATATATATATATATATATATATATATATATATATACATTTTGAACAAGTCTGCATGTCGTTTTATTTTTCGTGTCTATTACCTACCCTGGTAACCTTATACATTTTTCATGATAACCGAAATAGATCACAAAAATAGCTGCAAACTTATCTTAAATGAAATATACTTCATGGTAAAAACACTAATTATATTGAAATCGATTTTTACGAATCACTGTGTTTTCCATAATGCGTGGCAAACTTATTTTCCACATCTCTTTAGATGAAAAAAAAGTATAATTATTGTGCTGGTCAATAAAATTATAATCTCTTCTTCAATAAAAGCTGTCAGACATTTGCCGTTTAAAAACGGATGTATTGACGTAAAGGAGTGATATTACGATCACCAAATCGTAAAAAATAATAAAGTAGGGTAAAAGGTACGATCGCCTGTATTTTGCTGAAATACCGATGAGAACAGTACATTTTTAAGGAGAATTTCCAATTAAAATTATGGTTTTTAATTTTTAAGAGTGCTGCATACTTGCAAAAGTTGTTTTACATAAAATCATCGACTTTTAGTGACTATCCAGTCATCTATCTGTATTTAATTCTTTAATTCTACCTTCTTTTTAGCATTATTCTCCTCTCTGGTCTCAATTCACCTGCAGACTCTCATCTTAAATTGTTGGATAAGAACTAACAGTCCATTAAATTTTCTTTTCCTGATCTGGATGTCAATCTCTGGCTCAATCAGTCAGTTAGTTCTTTATGCATGTTACACGAGTGTGTGTATATATATATATATATATATATATATATATATATATATATATATATATATATATATATATATATATATATATATATATATATATATATAATTATGAGATCATTTGCATTTAGATCTTCCCTGACAGTATCATCCTGTTCGTAGAACTATGTATGCAGTTAATTCTAACAGCCATGCCTCTTCTACCACAAGGCTCAACATCAAACAGACTGTGGAATGATCTTTACAATTTCGCAATTGAGTCTGCAGAACTGTAGAAGTTCAAAATTGCGGCAAACATCTTCATGTTGAAAGGTTGACTTGAGTCTCGTTTTACAGTTTATGTATGACAGATCTATTTCAACGTTGATACTGATCTTAAAATATTTAATATTTCTCATTCACTACTTATATATAGTTTATTTGCCAATCCATTTCCTCTCCTCACTCGGTTACTTTCCCTGTCGGAGCCCTTGGGCTTGTAGCATTCATCTTTTCCAACCAGGGTTGTAGCTTTTCTCTTCATAATAATAATAATAATAATAATAATAATAATAATAATAATAATAATAATAATAATAATAATAATAATAATAATAATAATAATAATAATAATAATAATAATCGAGCCCTTATAAGAAGAGAAATCGACTTCCATATTGTACTAAGAGACTTAGTTTCTCAGGGAAAGAGACAGGAGCTTCCTTAAAATCTGTAAGGTTGATGTTTTAACTCATTGCGGCGTTGTTTAACGGACGCATTGAATTAATTGGCGTGTTGGAAAGAGGAATATAAAGGAGAACTATTGAATTCGTTGAAAGCGGCTGATCAGGTTTACTCGTACTTCCTTTCTCACAGTTTGTAGAATGACAGCCACTTTAGGTGTGGTAGGGCTTTCAACAATGTAATATGACTGCTGATGAAAATGGTTGGGTTAAAGCAAAATATATAGAATTGAAATAAATGTTGATTGATATTCTTTAGGACACAGATGGTCATATAAGCTAAAAAAAAAAAAAAAATTCCCCGGAGGAAATACGCAATTAATCCGTTACCTAAAAAATCTACTGAGCTTCTGTTAATATATGCCGTGGATTAGGAAGTAAATCTTGACCAAGATAGAAGAAAACACGGGCTAGTAAAGCCATTCAAAAGAATGAGAAAACTGGAAGGTATTCACGGTATGGAGCCATCCCAAAGAAAAAAAAAATGGGTGTAGTTGAATTCTATGTGATATCACGCACGTACCTTTATACATAAAAAGACTTAAACGTTTGCATTTTTCGCAGAATTTACATTGATATAGCATCTCCCATTCCATGTATTGATGGGCGTTGCCTGGTTAAGGAGAAATTTCGACAAAGCTTGTGCACTGAGATCACGCACGCACAGCGAGAAGAAGAATTTTCTGAGATCACACATAGGAATACTAAAAAAAAAAGATTCAAATTTTGATCCCCGTGTTACATTTAACAGAAGATTCACCTGTCAGTGTGTGAATTTATCTTGCATTTTTACCGTATTTTTTTTTCATTTATTAAACGTATCCACATCATATTCATTATAATATTTCCTTATAGGTATAAAATGGCAATTACCTTTAGAGGTAAATAAACAAAATATTTATATACACATATACAAATGATACATATGTATGTATGAGCGATAGCGTGTGTGAACGTAAATTTAATGATTTAATCTTTATCATTTTAATTTTAGTTTTAAAGGTTTAAAGGCAACTCATAAATGCTAGAGGCAAGGGACAGTGACAATGCTCCAAAGACTGACCATATATCCATATAATCAGCGCCCAAGCTCCCTCTCCATCTAAGCTAGGACCAAAGAGGGCTAGGCAATGGCTGTTGATGACAAAGCAGGTAGACCTATTATTATTATTATTATTATTATTATTATTATTATTATTATTATTATTATTATTACTTGCTAAGCTACAACCCTAGTTGGAAAAGCAGGATGCTATAAGCCCGGGGCTTCAACAGGGAAAATAGCCCAGTGAGGAAAGGAAACAAGGAAAAATGAAATATTTTCAGAACAGTAACAACATTTGAATAAATATATTTTATATAAACAGGAAAAAATAACAAAACAAGAAGAGGAGAAATAAGATAGAATAGTGTGCCCGAGTGTACCCTCAAGCAAGAGAAATCCAACTCAAGACATTGGAAGACCATAGTACAGAGGCTATGGCACTATCCAAGATTAGAAAACAATGGCTTGATTTTGGAGTGTCCATCTCCTAGAAGAGCTGCTTACCATAGCTAAAAAGTCTCTTCTACCCTTACCAATAGGAAAGTGGCAACTGAACAATTACAGTGCAATAACCCCTTGGATGAAGAAGAATTGTTTGGTAATCTTAGTGTTGTCAGGTGTATGAGGACAGAAGAGAGTATGTTAAGAATAGGCCAGACTATTTGGTGTGTATGTAAACAAAGGGAAAATGAACCGTAACGAGAGAGAAGGATCCAATGTACTACTGTCTGGCCACTTAAAAGACCCCATAACTTTCTAGCGGTAGTATCTCAACGGGTGTTTAGGTGCCCTGGCCAACCTACTACCGACTCCCCAAATCACCCATCCTTATTTCACAAGGATGGTGAGGTTGCACACACTACAAAACACTATTGAGGTTGAGCAGGAACCGCTGTCCCGTTCAGTAGAACGCCAGGCAGGGACGTTTCCAATAAGCCACCAATAGGCAAGTTATTAACTGATATGCTAGTTATTGAATAATATCTGTGAAGAATCCAACTTCCAGAGTTATGAAACACTTAGGGACTGGCCAGACAATTTGGTAGATTTTTTCTCTAGGTATGACTGTTCTTTGATTACACATAAAACGTTTATTCCAGTGTATTTCAAATACACTTCTCTTTCCTTAAAATCTGACAACGTAGTACGTAACCTTACTCAGGTGGAAAGCTACTATAACTATTCGTTAGCTGTTTACTCCAATGGGAAGGGTAGAATGGACATTTTAGCCACAGCAACAGTTCTTCTAGAATATAGAATCTAGGAGAAGGACATTCCGAAATCAAGTCAACGTTGTCTAGCTTATGTGCCACGGCTTGACTTGGCATAAGAATTCGTTTTCTCGAGGCTACAATCAAACAGTCGTGTTGGTCAGGCTTAATCTCTCTCTCTCTCTCTCTCTCTCTCTCTCTCTCTCTCTCTCTCTCTCTCTCTCTCTCTCTCTCTCTCTCTCTCTCTTAAAGTCAGTTTTCTATATCCCATTACTAGTCTCTTTAAGGGTTCCATGCACAGGAATTAGGCATTTTTCATTCTGTTTCCCACTCAATAAAAAGAAAATAGGAGGCCCCACAGATGTTCCTCCAACACCTGCTGGCTGCTAGACCCACAATGTCCACTACTAATTAAGTAAACCCCGTGTTTTTCCTAGTGGTCACGTCACACCACTGAGTCCCCACCTTTGCGCAATTTTGCACGTGTTTAGTGCTCTGATGGGTGGACCTGTTCTCATGGATTCTTTCGGCCTCGGCTGCTTCAAGAATCAAGGAGCTGACTTTTCCTCCTACCCATTTCTTTTGTTTTCTGGGAATTTTCATGTATTTTTTAATTATTTAGCTATGTCTATTGATTACTTTAATCTTTGCTACTGTCTTTTTTTTCTCAATGTTGAGGTGCGTTACCTATCAAGGCTCTGGAACATAAAACACCTGCTTTTCCAATTAGGGTTACAGCTTCGCTTGTAAATAATAATAATAATAATAATAATAATAATAATAATAATAATAATAATAATAATAATAATAATAATAATAATAATAATAATAAGCATGATTTTGCTTAGTGTATTATGAATGCAATTTTGAAAATACCCCGGGTTTCTTTGAACAAATGAAACTACGAAGAAAATGCAAGATTCATCCACAAACTGATCCTAATGTATATATATATATATATATATATAGAGAGAGAGAGAGAGAGAGAGAGAGAGAGAGAGAGAGAGAGAGAGAGAGAGAGAGAGAGAGAGAGATATTTTGAAGGTAAATAGAAACTAGAAAAATGGAGCAGAAACCATAAATGTGTGTGAAAAGGATATAAAAGCTTTAGATGCATGTAACTTATACCCCTTAGAAATTCTAACAGGTAAGTGGTGTAATGCCTTCCGGAATTCATTAAGAAAATAATGAGGGTTAGGTGACATACATTCCCAGCTTGTGATAAGACATTTATAAAGATAGATTATTTCATGAGTAAGCTAACTACTGTATCATTTTGGTTGTAATGCCTTTCTAACTCAATAATTTGCGCAAAACGACAATGAAGTTCTCTGCGTAGAATGATTTTATACACGTCAAAAAATCTTGAAATGATATAAGTAAATAAATAGAAATCACTTAGTTTTGTGATCCCATGCAGTAGTTACTCCCCTTGAGGTGCCACCCCATCTGAATATTAGGTGTGCAAACTGACAATCATGTCACCAATAAAGAGCGGATTAAGCTACTTCTAAAACTATACAGCTAAAAATCGACAATGTTCCCAATGACAAAACAATGAAAAAAATTATGTAGTTATTCTTAGGTACGAGAACTTCGTAAATGTGGTATTCAAAAACGCAATCATCAGGAAAATTCATCATTAAGGAAGGTGTATTTTTTTTTTCAAGGTGAAATGGGATGACCGAGGGTTCAAGGTTTAAGAACTCAAGTCTGTCGAATCTTTATTATAAGTATGAATTTAAGCGGGCTCCACCTGCGTGAATAATGGCGTATTTGCATTCACGGGGAAAATGATGGAGGTTTAAGGAAGGCGTTACTTTTACACATTCGGAAAGTCCTTGAATGAGGATGTCATTCGCGCTCATAATTTGATTACAATCTCCGTCGCAATACTATTCATTGTTCGTATATAACTGGTATTGTGTAAAAAATATTTGATATTTATAGGGCCAATTTTTGTACTTTTGCTGAAGACATTTTGGTTTTTATTGCCAAAATATAATGAAATATTTGTTATATTCTTCATGCCTCTTGTGTTAAGAGCCCACGATTTCTGTGTAAAATCATCAGTAAAACAGGAAGAGGAGTGAAGGTAATTTCACAGAGAAAGATCTTTATACCCACGACTCAAACTCTGATGAAGATCGTTCGGCTTTCTGTCAGATAATTCTAACAATCAATGGCGAATTTTTTGTCAGAGCTATGTCTTATTTAGAAAAAAATCGTCTTTGCCATGACTGTCTCTTGTCTATATTTTACGATTGTTCGACATTTGTAGCACTAGAATAAAATTTACCCTCTTCCTTTTATGGTAATTTTCGTCCTTATCAGTATTTTGTCATATCTTCCTTTCCAATATTCCATATAGTTGTTGGACCATTTGTAGCATTAGATTAAATTAGAATTAAAATATACCCTCTTCCTTTTAAAGGGGGGGGGGAGTTGTTTATTTTCGTATTTAACAGTATTTTTGTCATCTCTTTCTTTCCAATATTCCATACATTTTACAGCTGTTTGACCATTTGTAGCACTAGATTAAATCAGAATTAGAATATACCCTCCTCCTTTTTATTATATATTTTTTTCTTTTTTAATTTTCGTCCTTATCAGTATGTTTGTCATCTGTTTCTTTCTTTCCAATATCCCTCTCTGCACAACCAGTGTCATTCTTCATGTTCTCTTGCCAGCTGGAACTCAAAAGTTCCGAGTGATTGATGTTCGTGGGTGTTCCAACTAAGCTGTGCATTTATCTTTCATCATATCCTTACGAGGTTAAAGGGAAGAACATCTAATAAAATTGGCGTTGTGTCATTATTTGATCACAGCTCATTTAGAAACCACAAACTACCAAATATGTCTTGTGATGATCCAACGGTTTCTTCATTACAACCCATTACGTTTGCAATTGCTCATTTTCTTCATGTTAGTTTAAAACAATGTTTTAAGGATTCTTATATTTTATTCCTATTTTCTTGGATATGAAACCACAACACCAAATATCTTTTTCTTTTAGAGCGCGCTTTTTGAGTCATGCTTTATGTACAATTTCCTTTGATGACGATAATCAAGAGTCATTTTGACCTCAAAAGAGAAGACCGACTTCCCAAAAATATTTACAACGATTATTTACTGGTACTTACTACAAAGCTGGGATTTATTTCCACTAAGTTTTAAAATTTCGACTTACCAATTATATGTCTGTGTTCACTCAAAGGATAAATGACTCATGCTGGGAAAATGGTCTGCATATTCCCGGCCTCGAATTGGAGTCATCAGGAGATGAGTTCTTCACTTAATTGACATCCAATTATTGACTCCAGTAATGATCTTCCATTATCACTCACTAAAGTAATTTTTCCATAAATTCCATCTCCTTTCCTTTAATCATAAAAATATAATGACTTTTGATACGTCCCTTTTCTGGAATTTGCTTACTCACTTCCCGCAACCCCCCCCCCCCCCAAAAAAAAAAAAAAAAAAATTAGGACTCGTTTCCTTTGATTCACTTTAATACAGACCAATTCCTGAATTTTATTTTGCATTATTTTTTTTATTATCTAATTCCTGTATTTTATTTTCCATTATTTTTTCTCCCTCCAATTCCTGTATTTTAATTTCCAGGATTTTTTTTATTCTCTAATTCCTGTATTTTATTTACTATTATATTTTTTCATCCTCCAATTTCTGCATTCTATTTTCCATTGTTTTTTTTCCTTCTCCAATTCCTGCATTTTATTTTCTATGATTTTTTTTATTCCCCAATTCCTGTATTCTATTTTCCATTATTTTTTTTTCAATCTCCAATTTCTGTATTCTTTTTTTCATTCTACAATTCCTATATTTTATTTCCATTATTTTTTTCATTCTCCAATTTCTGTATCTTATTTTCCATCATTTTTTTTTCATTCTTCAATTCCTGTATTTTATTTTCCATAACTTTTTTTTATTCCCCAATTCCTGTATTCCATTTTCCATTATTTTTTTTTTCAACCTCCAATTTTTGTATTCTTTTTTTTTCATTCTCCAATTCCTATATTTCATTTTCCATTATGTTTTTCATTCTCCAATTTCTGTATTTTATTTTCCATCTTTTTTTTCCTTCTCCAATTTCTGTATTTCATTTTCTATTATTTTTTTCTTCTTAAATTCCTATATTTTTTTCATGATTTTTTTTTTCCTTCTCCAATTCCTGTACTTCATTTTCCATTATCTTTTTCCTTTTCCAATTCCTGTATTTTATGTTCTATTATTGTTTTTTCATTCTCCAATTCCTGTATTATACTTTCCATGATTTTTTTCCTTCTGTAATTCCTGTATTCTATTTTCCATTATTTGTTTTTCCTTCTCCAATTCCTATATTGTATTTTCCACTATTTTTTCCTTCTCCAATTCTTGTATTTTATTTTCCGTGATTTTTTTCTTTCCCAATTTCTGTATTGTATTTACCATTATTTTTCTTCTTCTCCAATTCCTATATTTTTTTCATGATTTTTTTTTTCATTCTTCAATTCCTGAACTTTATTTTCCATTATTTTTTTTTCATTCTTAAATTCTTGTATTTAATTTTACATTATTTATTTTCTTCTCTAATTCCTATATTTTATTTTCCATTATTTTTTTCTTCTCCAATTCCTATACTTTTTTATTATTTTTTTTTTTCAATCTCGAATTTCTGTACTTTTTTTCCATTATCTTTTTCCTTCTCCAATTCCTGCATTTTATTTTCCATTATTTCTTTCTTCTCCAATTTCTGTCTTTTATTTTCTATGAATTTTTTATCCTCCAATTCCTGTATTTTATTTTCCATTATTTTTTCCTCCCAAATTCCCGTTTTTTATTTTCCATGAATTTTTCTTTAATTCCTGTTTTTTTTTCCCATGATTTTTTCCCTCTCCAATTCCTCTTTTTTTATACCCTTGCCATCATTCCTATGTAGAAATTGTATACCAAACTACAGTATATATATCAATAATCTATTCAATCGACAATAGATGCCCTGATCAGCAAAGCTGTACTAGTCAGGACCACCCATTTTAGGTTGGTTTTCTGTGAGCGATCAGACTAGTTTCCCATTATCACCAATTCGCAGTGACTAGCGTGGTGACTAAGGACATGGCTGAGGCCTTAGTCCTGCATTGGACTAGACATAACTGCATTTGTTTGTTGTTGTTACCTTGGTAAGTTATGTAAAATGCTCAAATCTTTGGATTTCTTGTTTCTTATTATCTAACTCACCCAATCATCCAATGCGTCTCTGTGTTATGTGATGTTATGGATCTATAGGCCTACTTCTTGTGTCACTCTTCTGTATTGTACTTCGTTTAAGCCTTTCATAGCATCGGTGGCTTACTTTTAAGTATACAAATTGAGGCATTCTGTGGCTTACTTTTCAGTGTACAAATTGAGGCATTCTGTGGCTTACTTTTAAGTATACAAATTGAGGCAATCTGTGGCTTACTTTTCAGTGTACAAATTGAGGCATTCTGTGGCTTACTTTTAAGTATATAAATTGAGGCAATCTGTGGCTTACTTTTCAGTGTACAAATTGAGGCATTCTGTGGCTTACTTTTCAGTGTACAAATTGAGGCATTCTAATGCATTAATTAATACTGGGCTAAACTAAATTAGACTATTAATCTTATCATTATCGTAATTACCTACAATGATCACTTACCTAATGTTTGAAAAAAATCAGGTATGAGATGAGATTGGATACATGAATAAATATTAAATGAAATTTAAAAAATGAGAAAATAATACTTAAGGATATAAAGAATTATAAATTGTATCATTTGACAAATACTGTAGATAAAACAGGAATATTGAGGCAAAGTTAAATATGAAATATGTGAAACTAAATGATATGAGCAAAACTATCAAATACTGAGAAAATGATTACATCTCATGTAATGTATTGCAAAATTTGAGCTTAGAATACAATACTGAAAAATTTGTAACAATTGATTTCACAGAGTAATTATGGGAAGAATTCGTAGACAAATAATTAATACAAATTACAGAGCCGTCTCTATGGACATGAGTCATGGTATGCCAATGAGACAATCTCCAATAGATTTAGTAGATCTGAGAACAGAGCCCTCAGAAGGATATTTGGAGTTGAATGGCAGGACAGGATTAGAAATGAAACTATAAGAGAGATTACGCGAGTGCCATATGTGTATGAGATCATGGAGATGGTTTGGGCACGCTCTTCGCACTCCCCAAGAGAGATTAATTCACCAAACGATCAGCTAGGCTCAAAGCACTAGAAGAGTTGGAAGACTCAGGCCTACATGGCTAAGGACTATGAAGCGCGAAGTAGGAGATGATGAATGTAGAAGTATTGAATTAAAATCTCAAGATAGAGACGGCTAGCGAAATCTAACCGAGGCCCTTTGCGTCAATTGGCGTAAGAGATGATGACGATAGAACCGTCCGTAAGTTTAGTAACTTTATTGTATAAAAATCTAATGATAAAACTTGAAAGGATATTAGAATAAATGATATGCACATAATAATGTATGAAAGTGAGACAAAGGAAATAGCAGTAAGAAAATAGATACTGATACCATATAATCACAAAGCGTATAATAGCTATGGGAATTCGCCAAGTATCATGACCTTCGCTCCGTAATTGAAATCATCTCTTGTTATCATATGAGTTCTATGACACAACAAATGAAAAGGGGCGTGGCTATACTCTCCCTCTCACTTCTCTCACTCACATCTCATTGTTTCGTAACATCTAATGTAATGTTTAAGAGTCAAATGCATAAAAGTGCGTCCAATTTCATCGGGTGTTTAAAAATCCTGGCATTTTAAATTTCCAGTAAGATAAACAAATTGTGGGCCACATCAATGGATATGGATCGTTTTACATTAATATTAAAAACTGAAAAAAATATAACTTGACTCGACATCACAAGTTTTCTGAATGATTGATTGATTGATTTAAAGTTTTCTGGCATCCTGACATCTAAGGTAATTGACGCCAATATCATTTATTATATATAAAAATAAAATTATTCAAGTAAATCCATAAAATTTAAAATGTCAATATAAAAGTTAAATAGTTTTCAGAAGACCTGCTTCTGAAATAAATCTAAAAATGCCGCTCGCATAGTAGGACACATCATGTCCAAGAATCTTGGCAAGGATGAAAGTTAATAAGGGTGGTGAGGTTAAAGATAGATGATTTATTTCTGAAGAAAAAAAATTGTAACAATCTATTTGTTAATAAATTCTATAAAAAATTATTTTCTCAAAGGAGTATATACGGCACGCGTACAGCTCTTATCGATTATCTGTTCAGATCTTATATTTTTGTAATGGCTGCAGTATTTGAAGACCGGAATCAACACCAATCAGTGTCGTATGCGGAGACGATTATAGTTAGAAGGCTGTATTCCGTCTAGACTTTGGTAGGGGATGACTAACGGAACGTGGAATGTCAACAACGCCTTAACTGACGTATTTTGTGTCCCGATAACACGAAATGTTCACACTCATACTTCTCGAAAATTATGTAGCGAGTCGGCATAAATGAGTCTAGGTTTGGATGAATATATGTGTTTCACTAGCTATCTTACTCCCCCATTCCAAAGCCAACTTAGATACCCCATTATTGTTTGTTTTGGAAAAGGGACCCCAGCCTCTAAAGCTACATATTTCCGATAGATACGAAGGTAAAAATAATTCGAAACACACACAAAACTGAGTACGCCAAACATTAAACACCCAAATACAGACCTGATTCTTTCTAAACATTACTCTAAATCATCAAAGAATATTCAGTTTTTTTTTATGAATACCAATAGATACTTAGAATAAATGATTAATGATTATAAAACTTCCCCAACAAATTCGGAGGCGGCTAGATATACTATAATCGCCCTGTTTCAAGAATACTTGGTTTCCTAATGATTTTCTGCCCCGATAAAGTTTGTAATACCCCAACCTTCCTAACCTAAACAATCTCTTTTCCCCGATAGTTATAGAAATTCTGAAAACTAAGGGAAAAAAGGCTTCAGTCTACCAATGAAAATTTCGTACATGAAAACCATTTTTTTCTTTGTCTCGAATTCAGACTGACTTTTACTCCAAGGTAAAAACGAGGAACTAAAGTTTAATATCTATCATACAAATGAACCTGGAATTGAAGCAGATGGACCATTTGTCTCATGCCATTGCATTATGACGGGAAATTATTTTAATGAGAAAATCAGATAGAAGAATCAATACTTCTAATGGGTTTAGATTATAACTTTATAGCACAGAGCACTGAGGGGTGTCTATAACCGTAGTTCAGAAATTCTCCATTCATTTAGCTGTCAGCAGAGTTGATCAATATCCATAGGAGACATCGTAACTTTCATTTTATTCTTTTTCTAATATACCGAAGACCCTCCGGCAAAATCTGACCTCATAAAATTTCTCCCTCTCCCTTTCTCTTGCAATTAGTTCACACCCTCCTCTTCCTTCCTCACGTTCCTTTATCTCCCATAGCTGTTTTTTTGTGCCGTTAAGCGTTGCACAAGAAAGGATCAACTCCTTATGGGAAGGAGGTCGCTTAAGGTGATTTGGAATCTTGCTCATAATAACGGTTTTGCATTACCATCACCGGATCCAAGAGCTTGCGATGCTTAAGACATCTCTTTCCCTTTTACTTCCTGTCTTTAATATTCTTTGATGACCTTTATTGTTACGACGCCAGTTAATCAGTGCGTTAGATTGGAAGAATGGGGTGAATAGAACACTAAGTAACAAGAGAACTGGAAAAATGATGAAAGAAGCGAAATAACGAAAGACGTCTAAGATTATTTCTTCAAGAGACAATGAAGGAAAATAGAAATATAATAATAGTGATTTAAATGGTCTGTGTTGGTAAAAGTAGAAATAATTGAATGCCTGTACTTGCTTGGGGAGGCAGAGATAATACGCAATACATTTTTCTTCGACCCTACTTAAACTTCTTCTTTCCCACCGTTATCCCTACATTACGGGGTCGGTTGCCTGATGCCAGTAGCATCAGACATGGCTAATAATTTGGCTGAGTTTTTACAAATGTATGACCTTGCAGTCATCAACTACAATTATTGGCGGAAGGCCTAACCTTTGACTACAAAGTCCAACTGCAAGGCAATAGTTTACATAGTTATTGGGCAGTGGTATTAGCCTTTTGCTGAAAAGCAAGACTGCAAGACAGCAGCTGTCCTATTAGTCGCTTTCTACGACATGCAGGGCGTACGGTGGTAATATTCTTACACCCCTACCACAACTTAAACTTAGGTTAAACTTGTTTCTCGTGAATCCAAAAAAGGGTGTGAATACAATATATGTTTAAATCTCTGTTGTTATAAAGTTATCTTTTAAAATTGACATAGATATAATGTTCTTTCAATTTCATATCACATTAACAGGCCACTTAAGGCAAGAGCCCGTGCCAGCAGAAAGCCAGACAATTTTGATTTTTCTTTTTATCTTCAGTTTCAAGCTATGCCGTTTTGCATATCATGGCGGAATCAGTATAAACAAAAGAACGTTCCCTTTTATCACTCCCTTTGGTTTACGTAATTTCTGTACCACTTAAAATTTGGATATATGGAAAACTGTTTTTTTTTATTATTATTACTCCTAAAATTTCCCTTTCCTCCTGAAAATTGTTTGTTATTTCAGATGTTTGAGTACTCAAATCTTCCACTAGGAGAAACTGACTTGTTTTGAGTTTGGTTAAATTATACGTATAAAAGATATCTAAGAAAGGAACGAGCGCTCATACCCATTTGAAATTATTGAACTATCGAACAAAGATGGGAAAACGGAATGAATATTGAATTTATATGATGTAATGGGAAGATGAAGAAGAATCACTTAATGGCGGCTTGGGAGTAAAAAACGAACTGGCCATTAACCAAATAGCAATTTGCACTGAGAAATATTGATTTAATAATAGGTAATTAGTAATGGTATGGATGAATTAAGTGCGATTGAGGGCCAGTGGGAGGATAATTGTATCCTTTGTAGGATATAAATAAGTGACAATCTTCCTGATGCGTGGCAGTCGAATCCTTTGTCTCTTACTCAGTGTGTCCTTTTGTGTCCCTCCTCTTCGTCATGGAGTTTGTCGTGAAGTTGGTGAGTTTGAGTATATATATATATATATATATATATATATATATATATATATATATATATATATAATTTGTCTATATGTATATGCATATATATGTTATATATATATATATATATATATATATATATATATATATATATATATATATATATATGCATTTATATATACAGACAAATTTATATATATATATATATATATATATATATATATATATATATATATATATACATATATATGCATATACATATAGACAAATTTATATATATATATATATATATATATATATATATATATTCATATATATATATATATATATATTCATATATATATATATATATATATATATATATATATATATATATATATATATATATATATATTCAGCCGTTTACGTTAAACAAGGGGTGACTCCCAAGAAAACACACATTGATCATAGCTACATTCATACTTCCACCACTGGATTGTCATGGAACCCCCGTGCAAATAACTTCCACAGCAATAGCCATGGTATACATTTACACAGAAGGGTCGACAGAAGTGATGAAATCTACTTCGCTTATTGTGACATGATTTTCCGCTCTTATGGATATCAAGCCCCTTCCTTTCCGACACTTCCTTCACATCACCTGTGAGCACGCGCGCGCGCGCGCGCGCGCACACACACACACACACACACAATAGTATTACAATGACTTCTATATGCTATTTATAACTTTGTGGTCAAGTTCTTTAAAACCTCCATACCGCGTTCCATGTTCAAAAGTTAAAACTTGACGGTATGCAGTTAAAAGTGTGTAACTAATGTTTTACATTTAACCTTGCCGACAGTATTTTCGTTATTGATAATTCATATATTCAGAGAGTGTAATGCTAATGCATTGTAAGTTGTAACATTATATAAAGTGAGAAAACCGCTAAGCTTCTTTAAGGCACGATATGTCAGTTATTTCATTTTTACATTCTGATAACGTTGTTGGTCAAGAGTAAAGATGACTAAAACAAAAAGACATAAATGTTTAAATAGATACAAATGAATGTGGCAGTAACAATGGTGATTGTAATATCGACAACTGTAGTGGTAGGGAGGATGCTCGGTTTGACAATGAAACTATTTACTATCATTACAGAGAAGATTCATGACAATCGGTAGTTCTGCAATTGTTTTTACAACAAAACTACAGAGTTACAGGTGACTGTTTGAGAGCCAAGGGCGAATACAGCTTTCAGTTTACTCGCTGCATAAATATTATGTGCTGTCGGCCTATACCTGGAGCCTACCGGTACTTCAGACAGTGAAACTCGAACATAAAGCCTACTATAACTGTTACCTAGACAGTACGATGGAGGCTTGTATCATGAGAACAAATTCCTAATTGTTCGATTCATAAGCAGTAAAAGAAAAATTGCTGTCTTTCCTAAATTCTGACATAAGAATGAGTATCATCTAAACTAATAAAATATACCGTCTCCATCTATTTCAGGTGGTATTATCCTCAGCAGCAGTGGGTTTATCCACGTCTCAATTTGGCAAAGAGCCATCCAAAATGGCTGGCTTCAGGACGGGACATTTGCGTCAAAAGCAATTCGACAACCGCTTCAGCCCTCCAAACTTCAGCCCTCCGAGCCTCAACCCTCCAAGCTTCACCCCTCCGAGCTTCAGTCCTCCAAGCTTCATCCCCGACGACTTCAACCATGGCTTTGTCGACACCGATGACTTCAACTTGGGTCCAGATATTCATGGACAGTTTGGAGAAAGACAGCCTCCTTTGCAGGTTGCAACGCCTGTCATTCCCATTCTTTATGAGGATAAACAGGGTCCTGATGCTTCTGGAGTTTACAGTTTTAGGTAAATTTCCCTTTCTTAGCAAGGCCCCCCCCCCCCTCTCTCTCTCTCTCTCTCTCTCTCTCTCTCTCTCTCTCTCTCTCTCTTTCGTGCATGCGTCTACTTGGTAGATAAGAAGTAACTCTAGCGAGGATAGATGTTTCTGTGCCCCCCGCCCCCCAAAAAAATAAATATTAAATACCTCTTTAGGAAGAGGCTCCTATGAAATATGCTATAGATCATTGAAAGATCATTATCAAAAGAAAATTGAAATCAATTGCTAACAACTACTCATGACAATAAAACAATGAAGTTTGTCTGTTTAGTGGCTCACTGACTACAGGAAAATTGTTCAATATTATTGTTTTAGAAAGTTAAATATTAGAAAAGATGACAATTGATAACAGGATACTTCCTTTATAAGTGCAACCATACCCTCTTTGTTTTGAGGCAAAAGGAGCACCAGTAATACCCATTCAAGAATCAATGTAAAATAATTAAGAAGAAAGAAGAAACCAGTAATAAAAAGAATGAGAACACTAAAGTACAAAGTCAATAATATATCTTAATGTACTAAATTCAGATGAAAATGGGTAAAATTTAATTATTTCGTTTCTATACTAATATTTTGGCAATGTTGAAGAACAAAACCTTTTAATGAACCATCAACCAGTTCAAATTCATACCATTAATCCCAACAATGATATGGGGACCAATATGATTTTTGTTGTTAAAATTAAGATTTTTTTATGCGTATAAAATGATGCCTTTGAGCCATTAAAAAATAAATGTTGCATTTATCGTCTTTCTAACATTTCAGTTTCGAGAGCGCAGACGGGACGAGACGTCAAGAGTCCGGCCGGCCGACTAGTCCGGATACCTTTTCGGTTCAGGGATCTTATTCGTAAGGAATAGTTTGTTTAACTATCTGTTCCACTGGTTGGCTAGCAATGAATATTTTAGTGACAAGATAATTTAGCAATTGACTGTCAAATGTAATGCTTAGATAAAAGAATAAAAAGAGCCCATGTTCCAGCCATATGTTGTGGCAATCTGAAGCGAACGAATTAATTAGATCTGATAAATAGTTAGGTAAATTATTTAAAATATATTACTGCACAAATACATATATCCTTTTAAAAATATTGGATAATTTATAAACCAACTAGCGAAACGAATGGTATTAGAATGGCAGTGAAGAAGAATGTCGAATATCACCATAATAGATGAAATGGCATCCCCAATACTGTCATGAAATTATTGAAAATTCATGAAATCATCACTTCTGATGAAAATTCTTATTTTAGAAACAAATTTACCTTTTCTAGAAAATAACTATAATCGATTGCTTACAGGTATATCTCGCCGGAGGGGATTCCCTTCGAAGTAAGGTATGTTGCAGACGAGTTTGGCTTCAGAGCAGAAGGTGACCATTTGCCTACGCCCCCTCCGGCGCCCCTTCACGCCCTCCAGCAGATACAGGCAGCTGAGGAAGCCTTCTCTAGGTAGGTGCCCTGGGTATTTTTTATCCTAATGAATTGGATTTTCATTGAAACTTCGTAAAGACGGAAACTAAAATTTACTATTTAATTAAGAATTATTTATAAAATGAGACTCACGATATACATAACACACACATACACACACACACATATATATATATACATATAAATATATATATATATATATATATATATATATATATATATGTATATATATGTATATATATGTATATATATATATATATATATATATATATATATATATATGTATATATATATATATATATATATATATATATATATATATATATACTGTATGTATACATATTAATATATATATATATATATATATATACATATATATATATATATGTATATACATATATATATATGTATATATATATATATATATATATATATATATATAATCTCCTCCTTCTCCTACGCCTATTGACGCAAATATGGGACTCTGTTAGATTTCGCCAGTCGTCTCTCTCTTGAGGTTTTAATTCAATACTTCTCCATTCATCATCTCCTACTTCACGCTCCATAATCTTTTATATACATATATATATATATATATATATATATATATATATATATAAATATTAATATATATAAATATATATATATATATATATATATATATATATATATATATGCAGACATACATAATGTGTTTAAAATGGCATATACAATTATATTGGCTAATAACTCCTTTTATGAATGGCAAAATTTTGTGAGTGTGAGAACCCGTAAGAATAGAATCAACTTATAGTGTAAAGTATATATTTTCCTTTGTTATTTTTGTCTTTTCGTGTCTGTGTACTCACTAAAATCAACGAATAACCATAACTCTTTCTATGTAGGACTATATATTAGTAAACTGAAGTATACACAATTTTGCAAAGGCGAGAAATGTCTTAAATCGTTTGTTTTTTTTAACAGGCAAAGAAATGAGCAACAAACTCCAGTCAATTTCCAGGATCCATTCGTTAACATCATCCCACCTACAGCGAACTTCCAGCAATTTCCAAGTTTCCAACATCGAGGAAAATCTTTGCACCAAGAAACAGAGAAAGACAGTCATCATAATTCCAGTTCAGACATCGACCATCAAGTTGATCTGACGAGTCACGAAAAGTTTGAGTCCAAAAGGAATGCTGAGTCTTCTTAGGCCTATGTTTGCATTCAGTAATTAATTTAAAAGGCTAATAATAATAATAATAATAATAATAATAATAATAATAATAATAATAATAATAATAATAATAATAATAATAATAATAATATCTTTACCTCAATCAGCTCCGTTACTTTATTGCATTTTAGTTATATTCATGAATCATAAAAGGCAAAAAACAATCAATTTTGAGAGAAACTAATGAATAGAATCTATATTTTCTTGTATCCTACTTTTGGGTTTAATTATGAATATAGAATTTTACCTCTCATCGTTTTGTAGGATTATTTTCTAATATAACACACCTTAATTAAAAAGATAAGACTTCAGTGTTTCAAATATATGAGTTTTATGTTCTTTCCCTTATGAATAAAAAGCATCAAAACTTAAATTAGCAATAGATCTTTTTTCTTCTACATTAAAGTGTAAGGATTCTTCTCAGTATATCAAGCCATGTTCTTTTATTTTTTCTTGTGCAAATAAATGCATCCATACTGAGTGGATTAAACCCTCCATGCCAAAGCCGTAAATAATTTCATTATAGTCAATTCTTTATAGTGAGGCAGATTTGCACAGACTCGCAGGGGTGCCATTTTAGGTCGGAAAAGTATCCTGATCGCTGATTGGCTGGACAAGATAATTCTAACCAAACAGAGAGCAGAAACTTTTCCGAGCTAAAATGGCACCGTTGCGAGTCAGTGCAAATGCGCATCATTAAAAAAAAAATTGAGTATAAGTATCATATCCGTTTTAAAAACAAAATTAATATGTAAATAAGCATGGCAATACTGAAGCAACCATATCAGAATTTTATTCAACTTATTCTAAAGAGTTGGAAGACCCAGGCCTACATGGCTTAGGACTATGAAGCGTGAAGTAGATGCTGAATGGAGAAGTATCAATTTAAAAGCTCAAGATAGAGACGAATGGCAAAATCTAACCGAGGCCCTTTGCGTCAATAAGCGTAGGAGGAGAAGATGATATATTTTGAGTTAAAGTAAAGCATATTGATTTAAGAAATACTATTTAGAGCAACGTTAATGCATTCCTTATTCTATTGTCTACGAGAATTCGCGGATAAGGAAATGAAGGATACTGTCATTATTTGAAGAAAATCAACTACAGATATTTATAGAATAATACTTGTCACGAAAAGCTGAAAATATGTTAATCACTGAGTACAGGTATATGCCGACTTTAAATTCACCAAGGAAGTTGATTTCCTGTTCATTATTTAATTATGAATAGTAAATTAACTTATTGAACCCGGATTTTACTTGGAATTACATGGGTAAAGAGTATAGTATAGTATAGTATGGTATAGTATAGTATAGTATAGTATAGTACAGTAGTAAGTCAACTTTCTCATCCTGTGATACAGTATTTCTATCGATTAACTGTATGTATTGCATAAGTTGTCAGTATCTAGTTTTCACATTTTCTATCCAAATACTTCCATACATTATTACTATCATGATACCAGACACTATGTCCTCAATTTGTAATATAACGCTAATGAGCAAAATATTCCAGAAACCCCATTTGTTTCAAGTTTAGTGTAATTTAAGGTTATTAAGATACTTTAACGATTGCCTTGAGAATACCAAACTTGAAGCTGAAATCAATGTGATTAATAAAAGTAAGAGTAGTTAAAATTAGAAACGTATTTGTCCCCCGGGTTTAAATCTTTAAAAGGTCGCTCATGAATGGCAGAGGTAAGGGGCAGTGACATTGCCCTATCAAGCAGGACAATGCCCTAGAGACTGACCATATATCATATGATCACAGCCCAAACCACCTCTCCAACCAAGCTAGGACCAGGGAGGGCCAGGCAGTGGCTGCTGATGACTCAGCAGATAGACCTATAGGCTTCCCCAAACACCCCAACCTTAGCTCACAAGGATGGTAAGGTTGCAGACACTAATGGCACTAACGAGTCTGAGCGGGACTCGAACCACCGTCTGGCAAACACCAGACAGAGACGTTACCAATCAGGATAAAGGCAGTTCTATCTAAGATGGCGTACATTGAGGAAATAGACTATGAGATGTCATTCAAGGGTTTTCAGGTCTCCAACAGTTAATTCGATATAATTTCATTTTTGAGGTGACAAAGGAATCCCAAAGTTACCTAATATGAGTACAATGGTCTTTTCCTTGAGAGCACTTGCCACGCCCTTATATTTCCCTACCTATGATTTTCTTCTTCTTACATTTCTCCTTACGCAGGCTTTTTTTTTCATTATACGTTTTTTTTTAATCTCTACTTATATTTTCTTATGCTTCTACTCCAACTTACATTTCTTTCAAGTCTTATACTGCTCTTCAAACCCGAAGGACAAAGTAAAAGAACATGAAAGTTTACTTCATATAATACCAAAAAAAGGAGGAATTAGCCAGAAATAATGCTAGTGCAGTTTTTAATTCAATGGAAATGATATGTCATATCAAGACAAGTTAAAAGAGAACAATGCTATCTGAAAAATGATGTGCAAATGAGTAGCTTTCAAAAGAGAATGGTAATGTACAAGTTTCACCAAAATGGCGTCAGTCTCCTTGTCTTCTTTGCCCTCCGAGTTAACATAGAATTACGACCTTGATTCATTACAAAACAATGGAAAAGTGTCACGTCTTTCAACATACAGTGTGAGAAGCAGAACAGAGTCTAGTATCTTCTATTTTGTTTACTTTTGGTAGTAGTCGTGCAAAATATTTATGATATTCATAGGATTTACTATTAGGCTTATTGAAACCTTTCTAATTCGTTGTGTTAGACCAGCTGCAATATTTCAAAAGTTATGACTAAAAAAACCACACTTTAAAAGGTAAACAAACAAGATCATCACCCAACCTAAGGCTTCCCACCTAACCTAACCTAACCTAATCTAAAAGCCGTAATCTCCCTTATCTATTTAACCAGCTCCCCAGTCTGCTACATCTGTGTTGGCTTCTTAATCGGCTTCACTCCTGGCAAAGTAACACTAAATTATATTTTTTAAATCGTAAAAGTAGCTTCATATTATCGTCATTCAGACCAAGATAAACAACTTTCCCATAAATGAAATCGATCTGACAATCAATAAGAAAGTTTACGCCTACCCTAATAAACTACATTCACCCCTAAGTTTCATAAAACGAGTTACCGAATGTTCTCAACCAGCTCAAACAAGTGGATCTCTGCGTGTCTAACCACTCATTTAAAATCGGATAATGATCAACCACGTCGAACCATACCGTGTAACATCCGCAGATATACCGTCGCCTGCCTTTAGGACCCGACCAGGATTTGGACCCGACCTTGACATGAACACCGACATGCGGTTTTCCTCCGAGTGGAACAGAGGTCGCGCGTCAATTACCGGGTTACGCGAACTGTCGGAGTTAACACACGCGAGCGAATGTAAAGTTCTAATCGCGTTTTCCGCCTCTCGAAGACGTCGGGACGATTGAGCTCCGTGGGTGGCAAAGCGTCATGTCGGATAACATCATCGAGTTGAAAAGACCTTTTTCTTATTTAAAATAAATTCACGGAAAAATTTCCTTTGTTTGTGATGTCATGCGATTGGATGAAGTAAATCCCAGCTGAAGATTCTCACATTGCTGTACCACAGTATCTTTTGTTTAGATTTATTTTGATACATTTTTTCCCATAAATTGAAGAAATTCATTTATGTAAATCCAATGGGTATGCACTTTCTTCCCCCTGTATAGGTTTTGGGAAGCGCAGCTGTAGCGATACCATTTTGTAGAAATTAAGCAAACTATCTTCAATGATGACTACCATCTATTACATCATACACTACACTGTAAAAAACGTAATTTTAATCGGAAATTCTCCGTAAAAATATACTTTCCTAAGCCGTATGTCAGTAAAACACAGACGACCGTAATTTTACCATATTCTGTTATTATCTTTTACGGTTGGTGACCGTAATATCAATCATTTACGTCAACGTATCCGTTTTTAAAACGGAAAATGCCTGTCAACATTTACTCCAGAATTTGTACCGTTTTTACAACACATTTTCAAGTGTATGTAATATTACATACTAGTAAACATCATTCATTTAGTAGAAAAGTCTAAGTCGTAACTTGGGTGTTCAAAAATCATGCCCGACTTACTGCTAGATAAATTTCATGGCATATTCATGACTGCTAACGAATTGACTCATCAGTGACTATAGTTCTCCCTGGTCTTAGATTAGGCAGTAAGGGGCTATTGCTATAGAGTTATGTGACAATCCAATAATCTTCTGTTTGCCTCTATCATCTTTAAAACCAAAAACTTTTAACGTAAAATTTCGTGTTTATGATAATATTTTTTCGAAACTTGAAATTTATAATTTTGTACATTATTACGTTTGTTATATTCATCAAACCGTAATATTATATTTGAAATTTTTTTTTTTATTTTTATTTTTTTTAATGGAAGTTGTCCTTCAACGCCATGAACATGACTGGGAGGCCTAAGTAGGATTGAAAACTTTCAATAGGGATTGGAAAGAACGAATAACACTGGATGAAAATCCAAATGGAGTTTGAAAATTTATATTTGGATTGAAAAATCTATAAATGTCCTGGAAAGTCTGTAGGATGCAAGTCTGAATATTTCTGGAGAGTGAGAACAACAAATGAAATTCTAATTAGGATCTGAGTAAGCTGAATACACTGTTAAAAAGCGTAATTTTAATTGGAAATTCTCCGTTAAGATATACTGTGCTTGGCCGTATTTCAGTAAAATAAAGGCGACCGTATTTTTTTACCGTACTTTGTTATTATATCTTACGGGTTGGTGAACGTAATATCACTCCTTTACATCAATATATCCGTTTTTAAAACAGTAAAAGCTTGGCAACATTTATTCCAGGATTTTTACCGTT